>NW_026696426.1:0-33416 GCF_030435755.1 Ochotona princeps
GTGAGAGCTAATTCAATCAAGGAAACACTGCATGTTGGTGAAGGGCATATTGAAGAAGGATCAGCCGAGTGGTTCTTGTGGGAGAACAACTCCATTTGGCTCACTAACTTCACACACCATCAGGCTTCCAAGCAGCTCTCAAGGAAACTCAGTTTTCACACTCTATGCTTAGTGCCCTTTGAGTGCCTAGGACTGAAATGAAGCTTGGTCAGCATCCCACACAAACGAATGCTCCACATGCGGGTTTCACATGCCACCAACTCCACATTCACAGGCAACTTCAGCGCCACAGCCGTTTTCAGATAGCCCTCAATGCAAAGGCTCTAGACGCAAATATTGGTGTGAGAGCTAATTCAATCAAGGAAACACTGCATGTTGGTGAAGGGCATATTGAAGAAGGATCAGCCGAGTGGTTCTTGTGGGAGAACAACTCCATTTGGCTCACTAACTTCACACACCATCAGGCTTCAAGCAGCTCTCAAGGAAACTCAGTTTTCACACTCTATGTTTAGTGCCCTTTGAATGCATTATCTAGGAATGAACCTGTAGAGCATCCCACACAAACGAATGCTCCCCATGCGGGTTTCACATGCCACCAACTCCACATTCACAGGCAACTTCAGCGCCACAGCCGTTTTCAGATAGCCCTCAATGCAAAGGCTCTAGACGCAAATATTGGTGTGAGAGCTAATTCAATCAAGGAAACACTGCATGTTGGTGAAGGGCATATTGAAGAAGGATCAGCCGAGTGGTTCTTGTGGGAGAACAACTCCATTTGGCTCACTAACGTCACACACCATCAGGCTTCCAAGCAGCTCTCAAGGAAACTCAGTTTTCACACTCTATGCTAAGTGCCCTTTGAGTGCCTAGGACTGAATGAAGTTTGGCCAGCATCCCACACAAACGAATGCTCCACATGCGGGTTTCACATGCCACCAACTCCACATTCACAGGCAACTTCAGCGCCACAGCCGTTTTCAGATAGCCCTCAATGCAAAGGCTCTAGACACAAATATTGGTGTGAGAGCTAATTCAATCAAGGAAACACTGCATGTTGGTGAAGGGCATATTGAAGAAGGATCAGCCGAGTGGTTCTTGTGGAAGAACAACTCCATTTGGCTCACTAACTTCACACACCATCAGGCTTCCAAGCAGCTCTCAAGGAAACTCAGTTTTCACACTCTATGCTTAGTGCCGTTTGAGTGCATTATCTAGGAATGAACTTGGTAGAGCATCCCACACAAACGAATGCTCCCCATGCGGGTTTCACATGCCACCAACTCCACATTCACAGGCAGCTTCAGCGCCACAAGCCGTTTTCAGATAGCCCTCAATGCAAAGGCTCTAGACGCAAATATTGGTGTGAGAGCTAATTCAATCAGGAAACACTGCATGTTGGTGAAGGGCATATTGAAGAAGGATCAGCCGAGTGGTTCTTGTGGGAGAACAACTCCATTTGGCTCACTAACTTCACACACCATCAGGCTTCCAAGCAGCTCTCAAGGAAACTCAGTTTTCACACTCTATGCTTTAGTGCTCTTTGAGTGCATTATCTAGGAATGAACCTGGTAGAGCATCCCACACAAACGAATGCTCCACATGCGGGTTTCACATGCCACCAACTCCACATTCACTGGCAACTTCAGCGCCATAGCCGTTTTCAGATAGCCCTCAATGCAAAGGCTCTAGACGCAAATATTGGTGTGAGAGCTAATTCAATCAAGGAAACACTGCATGTTGGTGAAGGGCATATTGAAGAAGGATCAGCCGAGTGGTTCTTGTGGGAGAACAACTCCATTTGGCTCACTAACTTCACACACCATCAGGCTTCCAAGCAGCTCTCAAGGAAACTCAGTTTTCACACTCTATGCTTAGTGCCCTTTGTATGGCTAGCACTGAAATGAAGCTTGGTCAGCATCCCACACAAACGAATGCTCCACATGCGGGTTTCACATGCCACCAACTCCACATTCACAGGCAACTTCAGCGCCACAGCCGTTTTCAGATAGCCCTCAATGCAAAGGCTCTAGACGCAAATATTGGTGTGAGAGCTAATTCAATCAAGGAAACACTGCATGTTGGTGAAGGGCATATTGAAGAAGGATCAGACGAGTGGTTCTTGTGGGAGAACAACTCCATTTGGCTCACTAACTTCACACACCATCAGGCTTCCAAGCAGCTCTCAAGGAAACTCAGTTTTCACACTCTATGTTTAGTGCCCTTTGAATGCATTATCTAGGAATGAACCTGGTAGAGCATCCCACACAAACGAATGCTCCCCATGCGGGTTTCACATGCCACCAACTCCACATTCACAGGCAACTTCAGCGCCACAGCCGTTTTCAGATAGCCCTCAATGCAAAGGCTCTAGACGCAAATATTGGTGTGAGAGCTAATTCAATCAAGGAAACACTGCATGTTGGTGAAGGGCATATTGAAGAAGGATCAGCCGAGTGGTTCTTGTGGGAGAACAACTCCATTTGGCTCACTAACTTCACACACCATCAGGCTTCCAAGCAGCTCTCAAGGAAACTCAGTTTTCACACTCTATGCTTAGTGCCCTTTGTATGGCTAGGACTGAAATGAAGCTTGGTCAGCATCCCACACAAACGAATGCTCCACATGCGGGTTTCACATGCCACCAACTCCACATTCACAGGCAACTTCAGCGCCACAGCCGTTTTCAGATAGCCCTCAATGCAAAGGCTCTAGACGCAAATATTGGTGTGAGAGCTAATTCAATCAAGGAAACACTGCATGTTGGTGAAGGGCATATTGAAGAAGGATCAGCCGAGTGGTTCTTGTGGGAGAACAACTCCATTTGGCTCACTAACTTCACACACCATCAGGCTTCCAAGCAGCTCTCAAGGAAACTCAGTTTTCACACTCTATGTTTAGTGCCCTTTGAATGCATTATCTAGGAATGAACCTGGTAGAGCATCCCACACAAACGAATGCTCCCCATGCGGGTTTCACATGCCACCAACTCCACATTCACAGGCAACTTCAGCGCCACAGCCGTTTTCAGATAGCCCTCAATGCAAAGGCTCTAGACGCAAATATTGGTGTGAGAGCTAATTCAATCAAGGAAACACTGCATGTTGGTGAAGGGCATATTGAAGAAGGATCAGCCGAGTGGTTCTTGTGGGAGAACAACTCCATTTGGCTCACTAACGTCACACACCATCAGGCTTCCAAGCAGCTCTCAAGGAAACTCAGTTTTCACACTCTATGCTAAGTGCCCTTTGAGTGCCTAGGACTGAAATGAAGTTTGGCCAGCATCCCACACAAACGAATGCTCCACATGCGGGTTTCACATGCCACCAACTCCACATTCACAGGCAACTTCAGCGCCACAGCCGTTTTCAGATAGCCCTCAATGCAAAGGCTCTAGACGCAAATATTGGTGTGAGAGCTAATTCAATCAAGGAAACACTGCATGTTGGTGAAGGGCATATTGAAGAAGGATCAGCCGAGTGGTTCTTGTGGGAGAACAACTCCATTTGGCTCACTAACTTCACACCATCAGGCTTCCAAGCAGCTCTCAAGGAAACTCAGTTTTCACACTCTATGCTTAGTGCCCTTTGAGTGCCTAGGACTGAAATGAAGCTTGGTCAGCATCCCACACAAACGAATGCTCCACATGCGGGTTTCACATGCCACCAACTCCACATTCACAGGCAACTTCAGCGCCACAGCCGTTTTCAGATAGCCCTCAATGCAAAGGCTCTAGACGCAAATATTGGTGTGAGAGCTAATTCAATCAAGGAAACACTGCATGTTGGTGAAGGGCATATTGAAGAAGGATCAGCCGAGTGGTTCTTGTGGGAGAACAACTCCATTTGGCTCACTAACTTCACACACCATCAGGCTTCCAAGCAGCTCTCAAGGAAACTCAGTTTTCACACTCTATGCTTAGTGCCCTTTGAGTGCATTATCTAGGAATGAACCTGGTAGAGCATCCCACACAAACGAATGCTCCACATGCGGGTTTCACATGCCACCAACTCCACATTCACAGGCAACTTCAGCGCCACAGCCGTTTTCAGATAGCCCTCAATGCAAAGGCTCTAGACGCAAATATTGGTGTGAGAGCTAATTCAATCAAGGAAACACTGCATGTTGGTGAAGGGCATATTGAAGAAGGATCAGCCGAGTGGTTCTTGTGGGAGAACAACTCCATTTGGCTCACTAACTTCACACACCATCAGGCTTCCAAGCAGCTCTCAAGGAAACTCAGTTTTCACACTCTAGGCTTAGTGCCCTTTGTATGGCTAGGACTGAAATGAACCTGGTAGAGCATCCCACACAAACGAATGCTCCACATGCGGGTTTCACATGCCACCAACTCCACATTCACAGGCAACTTCAGCGCCACAGCCGTTTTCAGATAGCCCTCAATGCAAAGGCTCTAGACGCAAATATTGGCGTGAGAGCTAATTCAATCAAGGAAACACTGCATGTTGGTGAAGGGCATATTGAAGAAGGATCAGCCGAGTGGTTCTTGTGGGAGAACAACTCCATTTGGCTCACTAACTTCACACACATCAGGCTTCCAAGCAGCTCTCAAGGAAACTCAGTTTTCACACTCTAGGCTTAGTGCCCTTTGAGTGCCTAGGACTGAAATGAAGTTTGGCCAGCATCCCACACAAACGAATGCTCCACATGCGGGTTTCACATGCCACCAACTCCACATTCACAGGCAACTTCAGCGCCACAGCCGTTTTCAGATAGCCCTCAATGCAAAGGCTCTAGACGCAAATATTGGTGTGAGAGCTAATTCAATCAAGGAAACACTGCATGTTGGTGAAGGGCATATTGAAGAAGGATCAGCCGAGTGGTTCTTGTGGGAGAACAACTCCATTTGGCTCACTAACTTCACACACCATCAGGCTTCCAAGCAGCTCTCAAGGAACTCAGTTTTCACACTCTAGGCTTAGTGCCCTTTGAGTGCATTATCTAGGAATGAACCTGGTAGAGCATCCCACACAAACGAATGCTCCACATGCGGGTTTCACATGCCACCAACTCCACATTCACAGGCAACTTCAGCGCCACAGCCGTTTTCAGATAGCCCTCAATGCAAAGGCTCTAGACGCAAATATTGGTGTGAGAGCTAATTCAATCAAGGAAACACTGCATGTTGGTGAAGGGCATATTGAAGAAGGATCAGCCGAGTGGTTCTTGTGGGAGAACAACTCCATTTGGCTCACTAACTTCACACACCATCAGGCTTCCAAGCAGCTCTCAAGGAATCTCAGTTTTTCACACTCTATGCTTAGTGCCCTTTCTTTGGCTACGACTGAAATGAACCTGGTAGAGCATCCCACACAAACGAATGCTCCACATGCGGGTTTCACATGCACCAACTCCACATTCACTGGCAACTTCAGCGCCACAGCCGTTTTCAGATAGCCCTCAATGCAAAGGCTCTAGACGCAAATATTGGTGTGAGAGCTAATTCAATCAAGGAAACACTGCATGTTGGTGAAGGGCATATTGAAGAAGGATCAGCCGAGTGGTTCTTGTGGGAGAACAACTCCATTTGGCTCACTAACTTCACACACCATCAGGCTTCCAAGCAGCTCTCAAGGAAACTCAGTTTTCACACTCTATGCTTAGTGCCCTTTCTTTGGCTAGGACTGAAATGAACCTGGTAGAGCATCCCACACAAACGAATGCTCCACATGCGGGTTTCACATGCCACCAACTCCACATTCACAGGCAACTTCAGCGCCACAGCCGTTTTCAGATAGCCCTCAATGCAAAGGCTCTAGACGCAAATATTGGTGTGAGAGCTAATTCAATCAAGGAAACACTGCATGTTGGTGAAGGGCATATTGAAGAAGGATCAGCCGAGTGGTTCTTGTGGGAGAACAACTCCATTTGGCTCACTAACTTCACACACCATCAGGCTTCCAAGCAGCTCTCAAGGAAACTCAGTTTTCACACTCTATGCTTAGTGCCCTTTCTTTGGCTAGGACTGAAATGAACCTGGTAGAGCATCCCACACAAACGAATGCTCCACATGCGGGTTTCACATGCCACCAACTCCACATTCACAGGCAACTTCAGCGCCACAGCCGTTTTCAGATAGCCCTCAAAGCAAAGGCTCTAGACGCAAATATTGGTGTGAGAGCTAATTCAATCAAGGAAACACTGCATGTTGGTGAAGGGCATATTGAAGAAGGATCAGCCGAGTGGTTCTTGTGGGAGAACAACTCCATTTGGCTCACTAACTTCACACACCATCAGGCTTCCAAGCAGCTCTCAAGGAAACTCAGTTTTCACACTCTATGCTTAGTGCCCTTTGTATGGCTAGGACTGAAATGAACCTGGTAGAGCATCCCACACAAACGAATGCTCCACATGCGGGTTTCACATGCCACCAACTCCACATTCACAGGCAACTTCAGCGCCACAGCCGTTTTCAGATAGCCCTCAATGCAAAGGCTCTAGACGCAAATATTGGTGTGAGAGCTAATTCAATCAAGGAAACACTGCATGTTGGTGAAGGGCATATTGAAGAAGGATCAGCCGAGTGGTTCTTGTGGGAGAACAACTCCATTTGGCTCACTAACTTCACACCATCAGGCTTCCAAGCAGCTCTCAAGGAAACTCAGTTTTCACACTCTATGCTTAGTGCCCTTTGAGTGCCTAGGACTGAAATGAAGCTTGGTCAGCATCCCACACAAACGAATGCTCCACATGCGGGTTTCACATGCCACCAACTCCACATTCACAGGCAACTTCAGCGCCACAGCCGTTTTCAGATAGCCCTCAATGCAAAGGCTCTAGACGCAAATATTGGTGTGAGAGCTAATTCAATCAAGGAAACACTGCATGTTGGTGAAGGGCATATTGAAGAAGGATCAGCCGAGTGGTTCTTGTGGGAGAACAACTCCATTTGGCTCACTAACGTCACACACCATCAGGCTTCCAAGCAGCTCTCAAGGAAACTCAGTTTTCACACTCTATGCTTAGTGCCCTTTGAGTGCATTATCTAGGAATGAACCTGGTAGAGCATCCCACACAAACGAATGCTCCACATGCGGGTTTCACATGCCACCAACTCCACATTCACAGGCAACTTCAGCGCCACAGCCGTTTTCAGATAGCCCTCAATGCAAAGGCTCTAGACGCAAATATTGGTGTGAGAGCTAATTCAATCAAGGAAACACTGCATGTTGGTGAAGGGCATATTGAAGAAGGATCAGCCGAGTGGTTCTTGTGGGAGAACAACTCCATTTGGCTCACTAACTTCACACACCATCAGGCTTCCAAGCAGCTCTCAAGGAAACTCAGTTTTCACACTCTATGCTTAGTGCCCTTTGTATGGCTAGGACTGAAATGAACCTGGTAGAGCATCCCACACAAACGAATGCTCCACATGCGGGTTTCACATGCCACCAACTCCACATTCTCAGGCAACTTCAGCGCCACAGCCGTTTTCAGATAGCCCTCAATGCAAAGACTCTAGACGCAAATATTGGTGTGAGAGCTAATTCAATCAAGGAAACACTGCATGTTGGTGAAGGGCATATTGAAGAAGGATCAGCCGAGTGGATCTTGTGGGAGAACAACTCCATTTGGATCACTAACTTCACACACCATCAGGCTTCCAAGCAGCTCTCAAGGAAACTCAGTTTTCACACTCTATGCTTAGTGCCGTTTGAGTGCCTAGGACTGAAATGAAGTTTGGCCAGCATCCCACACAAACGAATGCTCCACATGCGGGTTTCACATGCCACCAACTCCACATTCACAGGCAACTTCAGCGCCACAGCCGTTTTCAGATAGCCCTCAAAGCAAAGGCTCTAGACGCAAATATTGGTGTGAGAGCTAATTCAATCAAGGAAACACTGCATGTTGGTGAAGGGCATATTGAAGAAGGATCAGCCGAGTGGTTCTTGTGGGAGAACAACTCCATTTGGCTCACTAATTTCACACACCATCAGGCTTCCAAGCAGCTATCAAGGAAACTCAGTTTTGACACTCTATGCTTAGTGCACATTGAGTGCATTATCTAGGAATGAACCTGGTAGAGCATCCCACACAAACGAATGCTCCACATGCGGGTTTCACATGCCACCAACTCCACATTCACAGGCAACTTCAGCGCCACAGCCGTTTTCAGATAGCCCTCAATGCAAAGGCTCTAGACGCAAATATTGGCGTGAGAGCTAATTCAATCAAGGAAACACTGCATGTTGGTGAAGGGCATATTGAAGAAGGATCAACCGAGTGGTTCTTGTGGGAGAACAACTCCATTTGGCTCACTAACTTCACACACCATCAGGCTTCCAAGCAGCTCTCAAGGAAACTCAGTTTTCACACTCTAGGCTTAGTGCCCTTTGAGTGCCTAGGACTGAAATGAAGTTTGGCCAGCATCCCACACAAACGAATGCTCCACATGCGGGTTTCACATGCCACCAACTCCACATTCACAGGCAACTTCAGCGCCACAGCCGTTTTCAGATAGCCCTCAATGCAAAGGCTCTAGACGCAAATATTGGTGTGAGAGCTAATTCAATCAAGGAAACACTGCATGTTGGTGAAGGGCATATTGAAGAAGGATCAGCCGAGTGGTTCTTGTGGGAGAACAACTCCATTTGGCTCACTAACTTCACACACCATCAGGCTTCCAAGCAGCTCTCAAGGAAACTCAGTTTTCACACTCTAGGCTTAGTGCCCTTTGAGTGCATTATCTAGGAATGAACCTGGTAGAGCATCCCACACAAACGAATGCTCCACATGCGGGTTTCACATGCCACCAACTCCACATTCACAGGCAACTTCAGCGCCACAGCCGTTTTCAGATAGCCCTCAATGCAAAGGCTCTAGACGCAAATATTGGCGTGAGAGCTAATTCAATCAAGGAAACACTGCATGTTGGTGAAGGGCATATTGAAGAAGGATCAACCGAGTGGTTCTTGTGGGAGAACAACTCCATTTGGCTCACTAACTTCACACACCATCAGGCTTCCAAGCAGCTCTCAAGGAAACTCAGTTTTCACAGTCTATGCTTAGTGCCGTTTGAGTGCCTAGGACTGAAATGAAGTTTGGCCAGCATCCCACACAAACGAATGCTCCACATGCGGGTTTCACATGCCACCAACTCCACATTCACAGGCAACTTCAGCGCCACAGCCGTTTTCAGATAGCCCTCAATGCAAAGGCTCTAGACGCAAATATTGGTGTGAGAGCTAATTCAATCAAGGAAACACTGCATGTTGGTGAAGGGCATATTGAAGAAGGATCAGCCGAGTGGTTCTTGTGGGAGAACAACTCCATTTGGCTCACTAACTTCACACACCATCAGGCTTCCAAGCAGCTCTCAAGGAAACTCAGTTTTCACACTCTAGGCTTAGTGCCCTTTGAGTGCATTATCTAGGAATGAACCTGGTAGAGCATCCCACACAAACGAATGCTCCACATGCGGGTTTCACATGCCACCAACTCCACATTCACAGGCAACTTCAGCGCCACAGCCGTTTTCAGATAGCCCTCAATGCAAAGGCTCTAGACGCAAATATTGGTGTGAGAGCTAATTCAATCAAGGAAACACTGCATGTTGGTGAAGGGCATATTGAAGAAGGATCAACCGAGTGGTTCTTGTGGGAGAACAACTCCATTTGGCTCACTAACTTCACACACCATCAGGCTTCCAAGCAGCTCTCAAGGAAACTCAGTTTTCACACTCTAGGCTTAGTGCCCTTTGAGTGCCTAGGACTGAAATGAAGTTTGGCCAGCATCCCACACAAACGAATGCTCCACATGCGGGTTTCACATGCCACCAACTCCACATTCACAGGCAACTTCAGCGCCACAGCCGTTTTCAGATAGCCCTCAATGCAAAGGCTCTAGACGCAAATATTGGTGTGAGAGCTAATTCAATCAAGGAAACACTGCATGTTGGTGAAGGGCATATTGAAGAAGGATCAGCCGAGTGGTTCTTGTGGGAGAACAACTCCATTTGGCTCACTAACTTCACACACCATCAGGCTTCCAAGCAGCTCTCAAGGAAACTCAGTTTTCACACTCTAGGCTTAGTGCCCTTTGAGTGCATTATCTAGGAATGAACCTGGTAGAGCATCCCACACAAACGAATGCTCCACATGCGGGTTTCACATGCCACCAACTCCACATTCACAGGCAACTTCAGCGCCACAGCCGTTTTCAGATAGCCCTCAATGCAAAGGCTCTAGACGCAAATATTGGTGTGAGAGCTAATTCAATCAAGGAAACACTGCATGTTGGTGAAGGGCATATTGAAGAAGGATCAGCCGAGTGGTTCTTGTGGGAGAACAACTCCATTTGGCTCACTAACTTCACACACCATCAGGCTTCCAAGCAGCTCTCAAGGAATCTCAATTTTCACACTCTATGCTTAGTGCCCTTTCTTTGGCTACGACTGAAATGAACCTGGTAGAGCATCCCACACAAACGAATGCTCCACATGCGGGTTTCACATGCCACCAACTCCACATTCACTGGCAACTTCAGCGCCACAGCCGTTTTCAGATAGCCCTCAATGCAAAGGCTCTAGACGCAAATATTGGTGTGAGAGCTAATTCAATCAAGGAAACACTGCATGTTGGTGAAGGGCATATTGAAGAAGGATCAGCCGAGTGGTTCTTGTGGGAGAACAACTCCATTTGGCTCACTAACTTCACACACCATCAGGCTTCCAAGCAGCTCTCAAGGAAACTCAGTTTTCACACTCTATGCTTAGTGCCCTTTGAGTGCCTAGGACTGAAATGAAGTTTGGCCAGCATCCCACACAAACGAATGCTCCACATGCGGGTTTCACATGCCACCAACTGCACATTCACAGGCAACTTCAGCGCCACAGCCGTTTTCAGATAGCCCTCAATGCAAAGGCTCTAGACGCAAATATTGGTGTGAGAGCTAATTCAATCAAGGAAACACTGCATGTTGGTGAAGGGCATATTGAAGAAGGATCAGCCGAGTGGTTCTTGTGGGAGAACAACTCCATTTGGCTCACTAACTTCACACACCATCAGGCTTCCAAGCAGCTCTCAAGGAAACTCAGTTTTCACACTCTATGCTTAGTGCCCTTTGAGTGCCTAGGACTGAAATGAAGTTTGGCCAGCATCCCACACAAACGAATGCTCCACATGCGGGTTTCACATGCCACCAACTGCACATTCACAGGCAACTTCAGCGCCACAGCCGTTTTCAGATAGCCCTCAATGCAAAGGCTCTAGACGCAAATATTGGTGTGAGAGCTAATTCAATCAAGGAAACACTGCATGTTGGTGAAGGGCATATTGAAGAAGGATCAGCCGAGTGGTTCTTGTGGGAGAACAACTCCATTTGGCTCACTAACTTCACACACCATCAGGCTTCCAAGCAGCTCTCAAGGAAACTCAGTTTTCACACTCTATGCTTAGTGCCATTTGAGTGCATTATCTAGGAATGAACCTGGTAGAGCATCCCACACAAACGAATGCTCCACATGCGGGTTTCACATGCCACCAACTCCACATTCACAGGCAACTTCAGCGCCACAGCCGTTTTCAGATAGCCCTCAATGCAAAGGCTCTAGACGCAAATATTGGTGTGAGAGCTAATTCAATCAAGGAAACACTGCATGTTGGTGAAGGGCATATTGAAGAAGGATCAGCCGAGTGGTTCTTGTGGGAGAACAACTCCATTTGGCTCACTAACTTCACACACCATCAGGCTTCCAAGCAGCTCTCAAGGAAACTCAGTTTTCACACTCTATGCTTAGTGCCCTTTCTTTGGCTAGGACTGAAATGAACCTGGTAGAGCATCCCACACAAACGAATGCTCCACATGCGGGTTTCACATGCCACCAACTCCACATTCACAGGCAACTTCAGCGCCACAGCCGTTTTCAGATAGCCCTCAATGCAAAGGCTCTAGACGCAAATATTGGTGTGAGAGCTAATTCAATCAAGGAAACACTGCATGTTGGTGAAGGGCATATTGAAGAAGGATCAACCGTTTGGCTCACTAACTTCACACACCATCAGGCTTCCAAGCAGCTCTCAAGGAAACTCAGTTTTCACACTCTATGCTTAGTGCCCTTTCTTTGGCTACGACTGAAATGAACCTGGTAGAGCATCCCACACAAACTAATGCTCCACATGCGGGTTTCACATGCCACCAACTCCACATTCACAGGCAACTTCAGCGCCACAGCCGTTTTCAGATAGCCCTCAATGCAAAGGCTCTAGACGCAAATATTGGTGTGAGAGCTAATTCAATCAAGGAAACACTGCATGTTGGTGAAGGGCATATTGAAGAAGGATCAGCCGAGTGGTTCTTGTGGGAGAACAACTCCATTTGGCTCACTAACTTCACACACCATCAGGCTTCCAAGCAGCTCTCAAGGAAACTCAGTTTTCACACTCTATGCTTAATGCCGTTTGAGTGCATTATCTAGGAATGAACCTGGTAGAGCATCCCACACAAACGAATGCTCCACATGCGGGTTTCACATGCCACCAACTCCACATTCACAGGCAACTTCAGCGCCACAGCCATTTTCAGATAGCCCTCAATGCAAAGGCTCTAGACGCAAATATTGGTGTGAGAGCTAATTCAATCAAGGAAACACTGCATGTTGGTGAAGGGCATATTGAAGAAGGATCAGCCGAGTGGTTCTTGTGGGAGAACAACTCCATTTGGCTCACTAACTTCACACACCATCAGGCTTCCAAGCAGCTCTCAAGGAAACTCAGTTTTCACACTCTATGCTTAGTGCCCTTTGAGTGCCTAGGACTGAAATGAAGTTTGGCCAGCATTACACACAAACGAATGCTCCACATGCGGGTTTCACATGCCACCAACTCCACATTCACAGGCAACTTCAGCGCCACAGCCGTTTTCAGATAGCCCTCAATGCAAAGGCTCTAGACGCAAATATTGGTGTGAGAGCTAATTCAATCAAGGAAACACTGCATGTTGGTGAAGGGCATATTGAAGAAGGATCAGCCGAGTGGTTCTTGTGGGAGAACAACTCCATTTGGCTCACTAACTTCACACACCATCAGGCTTCCAAGCAGCTCTCAAGGAAACTCAGTTTTCACACTCTATGCTTAGTGCCCTTTTTTGGCTAGGACTGAAATGAACCTGGTAGAGCATCCCACACAAACGAATGCTCCACATGCGGGTTTCACATGCCACCAACTCCACATTCACAGGCAACTTCAGCGCCACAGCCGTTTTCAGATAGCCCTCAATGCAAAGGCTCTAGACGCAAATATTGGTGTGAGAGCTAATTCAATCAAGGAAACACTGCATGTTGGTGAAGGGCATATTGAAGAAGGATCAGCCGAGTGGTTCTTGTGGGAGAACAACTCCATTTGGCTCACTAACTTCACACACCATCAGGCTTCCAAGCAGCTCTCAAGGAAACTCAGTTTTCACACTCTATGCTTAGTGCCGTTTGAGTGCCTAGGACTGAAATGAAGTTTGGCCAGCATCCCACACAAACGAATGCTCCACATGCGGGTTTCACATGCCACCAACTCCACATTCACAGGCAACTTCAGCGCCACAGCCGTTTTCAGATAGCCCTCAATGCAAAGGCTCTAGACGCAAATATTGGTGTGAGAGCTAATTCAATCAAGGAAACACTGCATGTTGGTGAAGGGCATATTGAAGAAGGATCAGCCGAGTGGTTCTTGTGGGAGAACAACTCCATTTGGCTCACTAACTTCACACACCATCAGGCTTCCAAGCAGCTCTCAAGGAAACTCAGTTTTCACACTCTATGCTTAGTGCACATTGAGTGCATTATCTAGGAATGAACCTGGTAGAGCATCCCACACAAACGAATGCTCCACATGCGGGTTTCACATGCCACCAACTCCACATTCACAGGCAACTTCAGCGCCACAGCCGTTTTCAGATAGCCCTCAATGCAAAGGCTCTAGACGCAAATATTGGTGTGAGAGCTAATTCAATCAAGGAAACACTGCATGTTGGTGAAGGGCATATTGAAGAAGGATCAACCGAGTGGTTCTTGTGGGAGAACAACTCCATTTGGCTCACTAACTTCACACACCATCAGGCTTCCAAGCAGCTCTCAAGGAAACTCAGTTTTCACACTCTATGCTTAGTGCCCTTTGAGTGCCTAGGACTGAAATGAAGTTTGGGCAGCATCCCACACAAACGAATGCTCCACATGCGGGTTTCACATGCCACCAACTCCACATTCACAGGCAACTTCAGCGCCACAGCCGTTTTCAGATAGCCCTCAATGCAAAGGCTCTAGACGCAAATATTGGTGTGAGAGCTAATTCAATCAAGGAAACACTGCATGTTGGTGAAGGGCATATTGAAGAAGGATCAGCCGAGTGGTTCTTGTGGGAGAACAACTCCATTTGGCTCACTAACTTCACACACCATCAGGCTTCCAAGCAGCTCTCAAGGAAACTCAGTTTTCACACTCTATGCTTAGTGCCGTTTGAGTGCATTATCTAGGAATGAACCTGGTAGAGCATCCCACACAAACGAATGCTCCACATGCGGGTTTCACATGCCACCAACTCCACATTCACAGGCAACTTCAGCGCCACAGCCGTTTTCAGATAGCCCTCAATGCAAAGGCTCTAGACGCAAATATTGGTGTGAGAGCTAATTCAATCAAGGAAACACTGCATGTTGGTGAAGGGCATATTGAAGAAGGATCAGCCGAGTGGTTCTTGTGGGAGAACAACTCCATTTGGCTCACTAACTTCACACACCATCAGGCTTCCAAGCAGCTCTCAAGGAAACTCAGTTTTCACACTCTATGCTTAGTGCCCTTTCTTTGGCTACGACTGAAATGAACCTGGTAGAGCATCCCACACAAACGAATGCTCCACATGCGGGTTTCACATGCCACCAACTCCACATTCACAGGCAACTTCAGCGCCACAGCCGTTTTCAGATAGCCCTCAATGCAAAGGCTCTAGACGCAAATATTGGTGTGAGAGCTAATTCAATCAAGGAAACACTGCATGTTGGTGAAGGGCATATTGAAGAAGGATCAGCCGAGTGGTTCTTGTGGGAGAACAACTCCATTTGGCTCACTAACTTCACACCATCAGGCTTCCAAGCAGCTCTCAAGGAAACTCAGTTTTCACACTCTATGCTTAGTGCCCTTTGTATGGCTAGGACTGAAATGAACCTGGTAGAGCATCCCACACAAACGAATGCTCCACATGCGGGTTTCACATGCCACCAACTCCACATTCACAGGCAACTTCAGCGCCACAGCCGTTTTCAGATAGCCCTCAATGCAAAGGCTCTAGACGCAAATATTGGTGTGAGAGCTAATTCAATCAAGGAAACACTGCATGTTGGTGAAGGGCATATTGAAGAAGGATCAGCCGAGTGGTTCTTGTGGGAGAACAACTCCATTTGGCTCACTAACTTCACACACCATCAGGCTTCCAAGCAGCTCTCAAGGAAACTCAGTTTTCACACTCTATGCTTAGTGCCCTTTCTTTGGCTACGACTGAAATGAACCTGGTAGAGCATCCCACACAAACGAATGCTCCACATGCGGGTTTCACATGCCACCAACTCCACATTCACAGGCAACTTCAGCGCCACAGCCGTTTTCAGATAGCCCTCAATGCAAAGGCTCTAGACGCAAATATTGGTGTGAGAGCTAATTCAATCAAGGAAACACTGCATGTTGGTGAAGGGCATATTGAAGAAGGATCAGCCGAGTGGTTCTTGTGGGAGAACAACTCCATTTGGCTCACTAACTTCACACACCATCAGGCTTCCAAGCAGCTCTCAAGGAAACTCAGTTTTCACACTCTATGCTTAGTGCCGTTTGAGTGCCTAGGACTGAAATGAAGTTTGGCCAGCATCCCACACAAACGAATGCTCCACATGCGGGTTTCACATGCCACCAACTCCACATTCACAGGCAACTTCAGCGCCACAGCCGTTTTCAGATAGCCCTCAATGCAAAGGCTCTAGACGCAAATATTGGTGTGAGAGCTAATTCAATCAAGGAAACACTGCATGTTGGTGAAGGGCATATTGAAGAAGGATCAGCCGAGTGGTTCTTGTGGGAGAACAACTCCATTTGGCTCACTAACTTCACACACCATCAGGCTTCCAAGCAGCTCTCAAGGAAACTCAGTTTTCACACTCTATGCTTAGTGCCCTTTGAGTGCCTAGGACTGAAATGAAGTTTGGCCAGCATCCCACACAAACGAATGCTCCACATGCGGGTTTCACATGCCACCAACTCCACATTCACAGGCAACTTCAGCGCCACAGCCGTTTTCAGATAGCCCTCAATGCAAAGGCTCTAGACGCAAATATTGGTGTGAGAGCTAATTCAATCAAGGAAACACTGCATGTTGGTGAAGGGCATATTGAAGAAGGATCAGCCGAGTGGTTCTTGTGGGAGAACAACTCCATTTGGCTCACTAACTTCACACACCATCAGGCTTCCAAGCAGCTCTCAAGGAAACTCAGTTTTCACACTCTATGCTTAGTGCCATTTGAGTGCATTATCTAGGAATGAACCTGGTAGAGCATCCCACACAAACGAATGCTCCACATGCGGGTTTCACATGCCACCAACTCCACATTCACAGGCAACTTCAGCGCCACAGCCGTTTTCAGATAGCCCTCAATGCAAAGGCTCTAGACGCAAATATTGGTGTGAGAGCTAATTCAATCAAGGAAACACTGCATGTTGGTGAAGGGCATATTGAAGAAGGATCAGCCGAGTGGTTCTTGTGGGAGAACAACTCCATTTGGCTCACTAACTTCACACACCATCAGGCTTCCAAGCAGCTCTCAAGGAAACTCAGTTTTCACACTCTATGCTTAGTGCCCTTTCTTTGGCTAGGACTGAAATGAACCTGGTAGAGCATCCCACACAAACGAATGCTCCACATGAGGGTTTCACATGCCACCAACTCCACATTCACAGGCAACTTCAGCGCCACAGCCGTTTTCAGATAGCCCTCAATGCAAAGGCTCTAGACGCAAATATTGGTGTGAGAGCTAATTCAATCAAGGAAACACTGCATGTTGGTGAAGGGCATATTGAAGAAGGATCAACCGTTTGGCTCACTAACTTCACACACCATCAGGCTTCCAAGCAGCTCTCAAGGAAACTCAGTTTTCACACTCTATGCTTAGTTGCCCCTTTCTTTGGCTACGACTGAAATGAACCTGGTAGAGCATCCACACAAACTAATGCTCCACATGCGGGTTTCACATGCCACCAACTCCACATTCACAGGCAACTTCAGCGCCACAGCCGTTTTCAGATAGCCCTCAATGCAAAGGCTCTAGACGCAAATATTGGTGTGAGAGCTAATTCAATCAAGGAAACACTGCATGTTGGTGAAGGGCATATTGAAGAAGGATCAGCCGAGTGGTTCTTGTGGGAGAACAACTCCATTTGGCTCACTAACTTCACACACCATCAGGCTTCCAAGCAGCTCTCAAGGAAACTCAGTTTTCACACTCTATGCTTAATGCCGTTTGAGTGCATTATCTAGGAATGAACCTGGTAGAGCATCCCACACAAACGAATGCTCCACATGCGGGTTTCACATGCCACCAACTCCACATTCACAGGCAACTTCAGCGCCACAGCCATTTTCAGATAGCCCTCAATGCAAAGGCTCTAGACGCAAATATTGGTGTGAGAGCTAATTCAATCAAGGAAACACTGCATGTTGGTGAAGGGCATATTGAAGAAGGATCAGCCGAGTGGTTCTTGTGGGAGAACAACTCCATTTGCTCACTAACTTCACACACCATCAGGCTTCCAAGCAGCTCTCAAGGAAACTCAGTTTTCACACTCTATGCTTAGTGCCCTTTGAGTGCCTAGGACTGAAATGAAGTTTGGCCAGCATTACACACAAACGAATGCTCCACATGCGGGTTTCACATGCCACCAACTCCACATTCACAGGCAACTTCAGCGCCACAGCCGTTTTCAGATAGCCCTCAATGCAAAGGCTCTAGACGCAAATATTGGTGTGAGAGCTAATTCAATCAAGGAAACACTGCATGTTGGTGAAGGGCATATTGAAGAAGGATCAGCCGAGTGGTTCTTGTGGGAGAACAACTCCATTTGGCTCACTAACTCACACACCATCAGGCTTCCAAGCAGCTCTCAAGGAAACTCAGTTTTCACACTCTATGCTTAGTGCCCTTTCTTTGGCTACGACTGAAATGAACCTGGTAGAGCATCCACACACAAACGAATGCTCCACATGCGGGTTTCACATGCCACCAACTCCACATTCACAGGCAACTTCAGCGCCACAGCCGTTTTCAGATAGCCCTCAAAGCAAAGGCTCTAGACGCAAATATTGGTGTGAGAGCTAATTCAATCAAGGAAACACTGCATGTTGGTGAAGGGCATATTGAAGAAGGATCAGCCGAGTGGTTCTTGTGGGAGAACAACTCCATTTGGCTCACTAACTTCACACACCATCAGGCTTCCAAGCAGCTCTCAAGGAAACTCAGTTTTCACACTCTATGCTTAGTGCACATTGAGTGCATTATCTAGGAATGAACCTGGTAGAGCATCCCACACAAACGAATGCTCCACATGCGGGTTTCACATGCCACCAACTCCACATTCACAGGCAACTTCAGCGCCACAGCCGTTTTCAGATAGCCCTCAATGCAAAGGCTCTAGACGCAAATATTGGTGTGAGAGCTAATTCAATCAAGGAAACACTGCATGTTGGTGAAGGGCATATTGAAGAAGGATCAACCGAGTGGTTCTTGTGGGAGAACAACTCCATTTGGCTCACTAACTTCACACACCATCAGGCTTCCAAGCAGCTCTCAAGGAAACTCAGTTTTCACACTCTATGCTTAGTGCCCTTTGAGTGCCTAGGACTGAAATGAAGTTTGGGCAGCATCCCACACAAACGAATGCTCCACATGCGGGTTTCACATGCCACCAACTCCACATTCACAGGCAACTTCAGCGCCACAGCCGTTTTCAGATAGCCCTCAATGCAAAGGCTCTAGACGCAAATATTGGTGTGAGAGCTAATTCAATCAAGGAAACACTGCATGTTGGTGAAGGGCATATTGAAGAAGGATCAGCCGAGTGGTTCTTGTGGGAGAACAACTCCATTTGGCTCACTAACTTCACACACCATCAGGCTTCCAAGCAGCTCTCAAGGAAACTCAGTTTTCACACTCTATGCTTAGTGCCGTTTGAGTGCATTATCTAGGAATGAACCTGGTAGAGCATCCCACACAAACGAATGCTCCACATGCGGGTTTCACATGCCACCAACTCCACATTCACAGGCAACTTCAGCGCCACAGCCGTTTTCAGATAGCCCTCAATGCAAAGGCTCTAGACGCAAATATTGGTGTGACAGCTAATTCAATCAAAGAAACACTGCATGTTGGTGAAGGGCATATTGAAGAAGGATCAGCCGAGTGGTTCTTGTGGGAGAACAACTCCATTTGGCTCACTAACTTCACACACCATCAGGCTTCCAAGCAGCTCTCAAGGAAACTCAGTTTTCACACTCTATGCTTAGTGCCCTTTCTTTGGCTACGACTGAAATGAACCTGGTAGAGCATCCCACACAAACGAATGCTCCACATGCGGGTTTCACATGCCACCAACTCCACATTCACAGGCAACTTCAGCGCCACAGCCGTTTTCAGATAGCCCTCAATGCAAAGGCTCTAGACGCAAATATTGGTGTGAGAGCTAATTCAATCAAGGAAACACTGCATGTTGGTGAAGGGCATATTGAAGAAGGATCAGCCGAGTGGTTCTTGTGGGAGAACAACTCCATTTGGCTCACTAACTTCACACCATCAGGCTTCCAAGCAGCTCTCAAGGAAACTCAGTTTTCACACTCTATGCTTAGTGCCCTTTGTATGGCTAGGACTGAAATGAACCTGGTAGAGCATCCCACACAAACGAATGCTCCACATGCGGGTTTCACATGCCACCAACTCCACATTCACAGGCAACTTCAGCGCCACAGCCGTTTTCAGATAGCCCTCAATGCAAAGGCTCTAGACGCAAATATTGGTGTGAGAGCTAATTCAATCAAGGAAACACTGCATGTTGGTGAAGGGCATATTGAAGAAGGATCAGCCGAGTGGTTCTTGTGGGAGAACAACTCCATTTGGCTCACTAACTTCACACACCATCAGGCTTCCAAGCAGCTCTCAAGGAAACTCAGTTTTCACACTCTATGCTTAGTGCCCTTTCTTTGGCTACGACTGAAATGAACCTGGTAGAGCATCCCACACAAACGAATGCTCCACATGCGGGTTTCACATGCCACCAACTCCACATTCACAGGCAACTTCAGCGCCACAGCCGTTTTCAGATAGCCCTCAATGCAAAGGCTCTAGACGCAAATATTGGTGTGAGAGCTAATTCAATCAAGGAAACACTGCATGTTGGTGAAGGGCATATTGAAGAAGGATCAGCCGAGTGGTTCTTGTGGGAGAACAACTCCATTTGGCTCACTAACGTCACACACCATCAGGGTTCCAAGCAGCTCTCAAGGAAACTCAGTTTTCACACTCTATGCTTAGTGCCGTTTGAGTGCCTAGGACTGAAATGAAGTTTGGCCAGCATCCCACACAAACGAATGCTCCACATGCGGGTTTCACATGCCACCAACTCCACATTCACAGGCAACTTCAGCGCCACAGCCGTTTTCAGATAGCCCTCAATGCAAAGGCTCTAGACGCAAATATTGGTGTGAGAGCTAATTCAATCAAGGAAACACTGCATGTTGGTGAAGGGCATATTGAAGAAGGATCAGCCGAGTGGTTCTTGTGGGAGAACAACTCCATTTGGCTCACTAACTTCACACACCATCAGGCTTCCAAGCAGCTCTCAAGGAAACTCAGTTTTCACACTCTATGCTTAGTGCACATTGAGTGCATTATATAGGAATGAACCTGGTAGAGCATCCCACACAAACGAATGCTCCACATGCGGGTTTCACATGCCACCAACTCCACATTCACAGGCAACTTCAGCGCCACAGCCGTTTTCAGATAGCCCTCAATGCAAAGGCTCTAGACGCAAATATTGGTGTGAGAGCTAATTCAATCAAGGAAACACTGCATGTTGGTGAAGGGCATATTGAAGAAGGATCAACCGAGTGGTTCTTGTGGGAGAACAACTCCATTTGGCTCACTAACTTCACACACCATCAGGCTTCCAAGCAGCTCTCAAGGAAACTCAGTTTTCACACTCTAGGCTTAGTGCCCTTTGAGTGCCTAGGACTGAAATGAAGTTTGGGCAGCATCCCACACAAACGAATGCTCCACATGCGGGTTTCACATGCCACCAACTCCACATTCACTGGCAACTTCAGCGCCACAGCCGTTTTCAGATAGCCCTCAATGCAAAGGCTCTAGACGCAAATATTGGTGTGAGAGCTAATTCAATCAAGGAAACACTGCATGTTGGTGAAGGGCATATTGAAGAAGGATCAGTCGAGTGGTTCTTGTGGGAGAACAACTCCATTTGGCTCACTAACTTCACACACCATCAGGCTTCCAAGCAGCTCTCAAGGAAACTCAGTTTTCACACTCTATGCTTAGTGCCCTTTCTTTGGCTACGACTGAAATGAACCTGGTAGAGCATCCCACACAAACGAATGCTCCACATGCGGGTTTCACATGCCACCAACTCCACATTCACAGGCAACTTCAGCGCCACAGCCGTTTTCAGATAGCCCTCAATGCAAAGGCTCTAGACGCAAATATTGGTGTGAGAGCTAATTCAATCAAGGAAACACTGCATGTTGGTGAAGGGCATATTGAAGAAGGATCAGCCGAGTGGTTCTTGTGGGAGAACAACTCCATTTGGCTCACTAACGTCACACACCATCAGGGTTCCAAGCAGCTCTCAAGGAAACTCAGTTTTCACACTCTATGCTTAGTGCCGTTTGAGTGCCTAGGACTGAAATGAAGTTTGGCCAGCATCCCACACAAACGAATGCTCCACATGCGGGTTTCACATGCCACCAACTCCACATTCACAGGCAACTTCAGCGCCACAGCCGTTTTCAGATAGCCCTCAATGCAAAGGCTCTAGACGCAAATATTGGTGTGAGAGCTAATTCAATCAAGGAAACACTGCATGTTGGTGAAGGGCATATTGAAGAAGGATCAGCCGAGTGGTTCTTGTGGGAGAACAACTCCATTTGGCTCACTAACTTCACACACCATCAGGCTTCCAAGCAGCTCTCAAGGAAACTCAGTTTTCACACTCTATGCTTAGTGCACATTGAGTGCATTATATAGGAATGAACCTGGTAGAGCATCCCACACAAACGAATGCTCCACATGCGGGTTTCACATGCCACCAACTCCACATTCACAGGCAACTTCAGCGCCACAGCCGTTTTCAGATAGCCCTCAATGCAAAGGCTCTAGACGCAAATATTGGTGTGAGAGCTAATTCAATCAAGGAAACACTGCATGTTGGTGAAGGGCATATTGAAGAAGGATCAACCGAGTGGTTCTTGTGGGAGAACAACTCCATTTGGCTCACTAACTTCACACACCATCAGGCTTCCAAGCAGCTCTCAAGGAAACTCAGTTTTCACACTCTAGGCTTAGTGCCCTTTGAGTGCCTAGGACTGAAATGAAGTTTGGGCAGCATCCCACACAAACGAATGCTCCACATGCGGGTTTCACATGCCACCAACTCCACATTCACTGGCAACTTCAGCGCCACAGCCGTTTTCAGATAGCCCTCAATGCAAAGGCTCTAGACGCAAATATTGGTGTGAGAGCTAATTCAATCAAGGAAACACTGCATGTTGGTGAAGGGCATATTGAAGAAGGATCAGCCGAGTGGTTCTTGTGGGAGAACAACTCCATTTGGCTCACTAACTTCACACACCATCAGGCTTCCAAGCAGCTCTCAAGGAAACTCAGTTTTCACACTCTATGCTTAGTGCCGTTTGAGTGCATTATCTAGGAATGAACCTGGTAGAGCATCCCACACAAACGAATGCTCCACATGCGGGTTTCACATGCCACCAACTCCACATTCACAGGCAACTTCAGCGCCACAGCCGTTTTCAGATAGCCCTCAATGCAAAGGCTCTAGACGCAAATATTGGTGTGAGAGCTAATTCAATCAAGGAAACACTGCATGTTGGTGAAGGGCATATTGAAGAAGGATCAGCCGAGTGGTTCTTGTGGGAGAACAACTCCATTTGGCTCACTAACTTCACACACCATCAGGCTTCCAAGCAGCTCTCAAGGAAACTCAGTTTTCACACTCTATGCTTAGTGCCCTTTCTTTGGCTACGACTGAAATGAACCTGGTAGAGCATCCCACACAAACGAATGCTCCACATGCGGGTTTCACATGCCACCAACTCCACATTCACAGGCAACTTCAGCGCCACAGCCGTTTTCAGATAGCCCTCAATGCAAAGGCTCTAGACGCAAATATTGGTGTGAGAGCTAATTCAATCAAGGAAACACTGCATGTTGGTGAAGGGCATATTGAAGAAGGATCAGCCGAGTGGTTCTTGTGGGAGAACAACTCCATTTGGCTCACTAACTTCACACCATCAGGCTTCCAAGCAGCTCTCAAGGAAACTCAGTTTTCACACTCTATGCTTAGTGCCCTTTCTTTGGCTAGGACTGAAATGAACCTGGTAGAGCATCCCACACAAACGAATGCTCCACATGCGGGTTTCACATGCCACCAACTCCACATTCACAGGCAACTTCAGCGCCACAGCCGTTTTCAGATAGCCCTCAATGCAAAGGCTCTAGACGCAAATATTGGTGTGAGAGCTAATTCAATCAAGGAAACACTGCATGTTGGTGAAGGGCATATTGAAGAAGGATCAGCCGAGTGGTTCTTGTGGGAGAACAACTCCATTTGGCTCACTAACTTCACACACCATCAGGCTTCCAAGCAGCTCTCAAGGAAACTCAGTTTTCACACTCTATGCTTAGTGCCCTTTCTTTGGCTACGACTGAAATGAACCTGGTAGAGCATCCCACACAAACGAATGCTCCACATGCGGGTTTCACATGCCACCAACTCCACATTCACAGGCAACTTCAGCGCCACAGCCGTTTTCAGATAGCCCTCAATGCAAAGGCTCTAGACGCAAATATTGGTGTGAGAGCTAATTCAATCAAGGAAACACTGCATGTTGGTGAAGGGCATATTGAAGAAGGATCAGCCGAGTGGTTCTTGTGGGAGAACAACTCCATTTGGCTCACTAACTTCACACACCATCAGGCTTCCAAGCAGCTCTCAAGGAAACTCAGTTTTCACACTCTATGCTTAGTGCCCTTTCTTTGGCTAGGACTGAAATGAACCTGGTAGAGCATCCCACACAAACGAATGCTCCACATGCGGGTTTCACATGCCACCAACTCCACATTCACAGGCAACTTCAGCGCCACAGCCGTTTTCAGGTAGCCCTCAATGCAAAGGCTCTAGACGCAAATATTGGTGTGAGAGCTAATTCAATCAAGGAAACACTGCATGTTGGTGAAGGGCATATTGAAGAAGGATCAGCCGAGTGGTTCTTGTGGGAGAACAACTCCATTTGGCTCACTAACTTCACACACCATCAGGCTTCCAAGCAGCTCTCAAGGAAACTCAGTTTTCACACTCTATGCTTAGTGCCCTTTCTTTGGCTACGACTGAAATGAACCTGGTAGAGCATCCCACACAAACGAATGCTCCACATGCGGGTTTCACATGCCACCAACTCCACATTCACAGGCAACTTCAGCGCCACAGCCGTTTTCAGGTAGCCCTCAATGCAAAGGCTCTAGACGCAAATATTGGTGTGAGAGCTAATTCAATCAAGGAAACACTGCATGTTGGTGAAGGGCATATTGAAGAAGGATCAGCCGAGTGGTTCTTGTGGGAGAACAACTCCATTTGGCTCCCTAACTTCACACACCATCAGGCTTCCAAGCAGCTCTCAAGGAAACTCAGTTTTCACACTCTATGCTTAGTGCCCTTTGTATGGCTACGACTGAAATGAAGCTTGGTCAGCATCCCACATAAACGAATGCTCCACATGCGGGTTTCACATGCCAAAAACTCCACATTCACAGGCAACTTCAGCGCCACAGCCGTTTTCAGATAGCCCTCAATGCAAAGGCTCTAGACGCAAATATTGGTGTGAGAGCTAATTCAATCAAGGAAACACTGCATGTTGGTGAAGGGCATATTGAAGAAGAATCAGCCGAGTGGTTCTTGTGGGAGAACAACTCCATTTGGCTCACTAACTTCACACACCATCAGGCTTCCAAGCAGCTCTCAAGGAAACTCAGTTTTCACACTCTATGCTTAGTGCCCTTTGAGTGCATTATCTAGGAATGAACCTGGTAGAGCATCCCACACAAACGAATGCTCCACATGCGGGTTTCACATGCCACCAACTCCACATTCTCAGGCAACTTCAGCGCCACAGCCGTTTTCAGATAGCCCTCAATGCAAAGGCTCTAGACGCAAATATTGGTGTGAGAGCTAATTCAATCAAGGAAACACTGCATGTTGGTGAAGGGCATATTGAAGAAGGATCAGCCGAGTGGTTCTTGTGGGAGAACAACTCCATTTGGCTCACTAACTTCACACACCATCAGGCTTCCAAGCAGCTCTCAAGGAAACTCAGTTTTCACACTCTATGCTTAGTGCCCTTTCTTTGGCTAGGACTGAAATGAACCTGGTAGAGCATCCCACACAAACGAATGCTCCACATGCGGGTTTCACATGCCACCAACTCCACATTCACAGGCAACTTCAGCGCCACAGCCGTTTTCAGATAGCCCTCAATGCAAAGGCTCTAGACGCAAATATTGGTGTGAGAGCTAATTCAATCAAGGAAACACTGCATGTTGGTGAAGGGCATATTGAAGAAGGATCAGCCGAGTGGTTCTTGTGGAGAACAACTCCATTTGGCTCACTAACTTCACACACCATCAGGCTTCCAAGCAGCTCTCAAGGAAACTCAGTTTTCACACTCTATGCTTAGTGCCCTTTCTTTGGCTAGGACTGAAATGAACCTGGTAGAGCATCCCACACAAACGAATGCTCCACATGCGGGTTTCACATGCCACCAACTCCACATTCACAGGCAACTTCAGCGCCACAGCCGTTTTCAGATAGCCCTCAATGCAAAGGCTCTAGACGCAAATATTGGTGTGAGAGCTAATTCAATCAAGGAAACACTGCATGTTGGTGAAGGGCATATTGAAGAAGGATCAGCCGAGTGGTTCTTGTGGGAGAACAACTCCATTTGGCTCACTAACTTCACACACCATCAGGCTTCCAAGCAGCTCTCAAGGAAACTCAGTTTTCACACTCTATGCTTAGTGCCGTTTGAGTGCATTATCTAGGAATGAACCTGGTAGAGCATCCCACACAAACGAATGCTCCACATGCGGGTTTCACATGCCACCAACTCCACATTCACAGGCAACTTCAGCGCCACAGCCGTTTTCAGATAGCCCTCAATGCAAAGGCTCTAGACGCAAATATTGGTGTGAGAGCTAATTCAATCAAGGAAACACTGCATGTTGGTGAAGGGCATATTGAAGAAGGATCAGCCGAGTGGTTCTTGTGGGAGAACAACTCCATTTGGGCTCACTAACTTCACACAGCCATCAGGCTTCCAAGCAGCTCTCAAGGAAACTCAGTTTTTCACGACTCTATGCTTAGTGCCCTTTCTTTGGCTACGACTGAAATGAACCTGGTAGAGCATCCCACACAAACGAATGCTCCACATGCGGGTTTCACATGCCACCAACTCCACATTCACAGGGCAACTTCAGCGCCACAGCCGTTTTCAGATAGCCCTCAATGCAAAGGCTCTAGACGCAAATATTGGTGTGACAGCTAATTCAATCAAGGAAACACTGCATGTTGGTGAAGGGCATATTGAAGAAGGATCAGCTGAGTGGTTCTTGTGGGAGAACAACTCCATTTGGCTCACTAACTTCACACCATCAAACTTCCAAGCAGCTCTCAAGGAAACTCAGTTTTCACACTCTATGCTTAGTGCCCTTTCTTTGGCTAGGACTGAATGAACCTGGTAGAGCATCCCACACAAACGAATGCTCCACATGGCGGGGGGGGGGGTTTCACATGCCACCAACTCCACATTCACAGGCAACTTCAGCGCCACAGCCGTTTTCAGATAGCCCTCAATGCAAAGGCTCTAGACGCAAATATTGGTGTGAGAGCTAATTCAATCAAGGAAACACTGCATGTTGGTGAAGGGCATATTGAAGAAGGATCAGCCGAGTGGTTCTTGTGGGAGAACAACTCCATTTGGCTCACTAACTTCACACACCATCAGGCTTCCAAGCAGCTCTCAAGGAAACTCAGTTTTCACACTCTATGCTTAGTGCCCTTTCTTTGGCTAGGACTGAAATGAACCTGGTAGAGCATCCCACACAAACGAATGCTCACACATGCGGGTTTCACATGCCACCAACTCCACATTCACAGGCAACTTCAGCGCCACAGCCGTTTTCAGATAGCCCTCAATGCAAAGGCTCTAGACACAAATATTGGTGTGAGAGCTAATTCAATCAAGGAAACACTGCATGTTGGTTAAGGGCATATTGAAGAAGGATCAGCCGAGTGGTTCTTGTGGGAGAACAACTCCATTTGGCTCACTAACTTCACACACCATCAGGCTTCCAAGCAGCTCTCAAGGAAACTCAGTTTTCACACTCTATGCTTAGTGCCCTTTCTTTGGCTAGGACTGAAATGAACCTGGTAGAGCATCCCACACAAACGAATGCTCCACATGCGGGTTTCACATGCCACCAACTCCACATTCACAGGCAACTTCAGCGCCACAGCCGTTTTAAGGTAGCCCTCAATGCAAAGGCTCTAGACGCAAATATTGGTGTGAGAGCTAATTCAATCAAGGAAACACTGCATGTTGGTGAAGGGCATATTGAAGAAGGATCAGCCGAGTGGTTCTTGTGGGAGAACAACTCCATTTGGCTCACTAACTTCACACACCATCAGGCTTCCAAGCAGCTCTCAAGGAAACTCAGTTTTCACACTCTATGCTTAGTGCCCTTTCTTTGGCTACGACTGAAATGAACCTGGTAGAGCATCCCACACAAACGAATGCTCCACATGCGGGTTTCACATGCCACCAACTCCACATTCACAGGCAACTTCAGCGCCACAGCCGTTTTCAGGTAGCCCTCAATGCAAAGGCTCTAGACGCAAATATTGGTGTGACAGCTAATTCAATCAAGGAAACACTGCATGTTGGTGAAGGGCATATTGAAGAAGGATCAGCCGAGTGGTTCTTGTGGGAGAACAACTCCATTTGGCTCACTAACTTCACACACCATCAGGCTTCCAAGCAGCTCTCAAGGAAACTCAGTTTTCACACTCTATGCTTAGTGCCTTTTGAGTGCATTATCTAGCAATGAACCTGGTAGAGCATCCCACACAAACGAATGCTCCACATGCGGGTTTCACATGCCACCAACTCCACATTCACAGGCAACTTCAGCGCCAGCAGCCGTTTTCAGATAGCCCTCAATGCAAAGGCTCTAGACGCAAATATTGGTGTGAGAGCTAATTCAATCAAGGAAACACTGCATGTTGGTGAAGGGCATATTGAAGAAGGATCAGCCGAGTGGTTCTTGTGGGAGAACAACTCCATTTGGCTCACTAACTTCACACACCATCAGGCTTCCAAGCAGCTCTCAAGGAAACTCAATTTTCACACTCTATGCTTAGTGCCCTTTGTGTGCCTAGGACTGAAATGAAGCTTGGTCAGCATCCCACACAAACGAATGCTCCACATGCGGGGTTTCACATGCCACCAACTCCACATTCACAGGCAACTTCAGCGCCACAGCCGTTTTCAGATAGCCCTCAATGCAAAGGCTCTAGACGCAAATATTGGGTGTGAGAGCTAATTCAATCAAGGAAACACTGCATGTTGGTGAAGGGCATATTGAAGAAGGATCAGCCGAGTGGTTCTTGTGGGAGAACAACTCCATTTGGCTCACTAACTTCACACACCATCAGGCTTCCAAGCAGCTCTCAAGGAAACTCAGTTTTCACACTCTATGCTTAGTGCCCTCTTTATGGCTAGGACTGAAATGAACCTGGTAGAGCATCCCACACAAACGAATGCTCCACATGCGGTTTCACATGCCACCAACTCCACATTCACAGGCAACTTCAGCGCCACAGCCGTTTTCAGATAGCCCTCAATGCAAAGGCTCTAGACGCAAATATTGGTGTGAGAGCTAATTCAATCAAGGAAACACTGCATGTTGGTGAAGGGCATATTGAAGAAGGATCAGCCGAGTGGTTCTTGTGGGAGAACAACTCCATTTGGCTCCCTAACTTCACACACCATCAGGCTTCCAAGCAGCTCTCAAGGAAACTCAGTTTTCACACTCTATGCTTAGTGCCCTTTGTGTGCCTAGGACTGAAATGAAGCTTGGTCAGCATCCCACACAAACGAATGCTCCACATGCGGGGTTTCACATGCCACCAACTCCACATTCACAGGCAACTTCAGCGCCACAGCCGTTTTCAGATAGCCCTCAATGCAAAGGCTCTAGACGCAAATATTGGTGTGAGAGCTAATTCAATCAAGGAAACACTGCATGTTGGTGAAGGGCATATTGAAGAAGGATCAGCCGAGTGGTTCTTGTGGGAGAACAACTCCATTTGGCTCACTAACTTCACACACCATCAGGCTTCCAAGCAGCTCTCAAGGAAACTCAGTATCCACACTCTATGCTTAGTGCCCTTTGAGTGCATTATCTAGGAATGAACCTGGTAGAGCATCCCACACAAACCAATGCTTCACATGCGGGTTTCACATGCCACCAACTCCACATTCACAGGCAACTTCAGCGCCACAGCCGTTTTCAGATAGCCCTCAATGCAAAGGCTCTAGACGCAAATATGGTGTGAGAGCTAATTCAATCAAGGAAACACTGCATGTTGGTGAAGGGCATATTGAAGAAGGATCAGCCGAGTGGTTCTTGTGGGAGAACAACTCCATTTGGCTCCCTAACTTCACACACCATCAGGCTTCCAAGCAGCTCTCAAGGAAACTCAGTTTTCACACTCTATGCTTAGTGCCCTTTGTGTGCCTAGGACTGAAATGAAGCTTGGTCAGCATCCCACACAAACGAATGCTCCACATGCGGGTTTCACATGCCACCAACTCCACATTCACAGGCAACCTTCAGCGCCACAGCCGTTTTCAGATAGCCCTCAATGCAAAGGCTCTAGACGCAAATATTGGTGTGAGAGCTAATTCAATCAAGGAAACACTGCATGTTGGTGAAGGGCATATTGAAGAAGGATCAGCCGAGTGGTTCTTGTGGGAGAACAACTCCATTTGGCTCACTAACTTCACACACCATCAGGCTTCCAAGCAGCTCTCAAGGAAACTCAGTTTTCACACTCTATGCTTAGTGCCCTCTTTATGGCTAGGACTGAAATGAACCTGGGTAGAGCATCCCACACAAACGAATGCTCCACATGCGGGTTTCACATGCCACCAACTCCACATTCACAGGCAACTTCAGCGCCAAAGCCGTTTTCAGATAGCCCTCAATGCAAAGGCTCTAGACGCAAATATTGGTGTGAGAGCTAATTCAATCAAGGAAACACTGCATGTTGGTGAAGGGCATATTGAAGAAGGATCAGCCGAGTGGTTCTTGTGGGAGAACAACTCCATTTGGCTCACTAACTTCACACACCATCAGGCTTCCAAGCAGCTCTCAAGGAAACTCAGTTTTCACACTCTATGCTTAGTGCCCTTTGTGTGCCTAGGACTGAAATGAAGCTTGGTCAGCATCCCACACAAACGAATGCTCCACATGCGGGTTTTCACATGCCACCAACTCCACATTCACAGGCAACTTCAGCGCCACAGCCGTTTTCAGATAGCCCTCAATGCAAAGGCCCTAGACGCAAATATTGGTGTGAGAGCTAATTCAATCAAGGAAACACTGCATGTTGGTGAAGGGCATTATTGAAGAAGGATCAGCCGAGTGGTTCTTGTGGGAGAACAACTCCATTTGGGCTCACTAACTTCACACACCATCAGGCTTCCAAGCAGCTCTCAAGGAAACTCAGTTTTCACACTCTATGCTTAGTGCTCTTTGTGTGGCTAGGACTGAAATGAAGCTTGGTCAGCATCCCACACAAACGAATGCTCCACATGCGGGTTTCACATGCCACCAACTCCACATTCACAGGCAACTTCAGCGCCACAGCCGTTTTCAGATAGCCCTCAATGCAAAGGCTCTAGACGCAAATATTGGTGTGAGAGCTAATTCAATCAAGGAAACACTGCATGTTGGTGAAGGGCATATTGAAGAAGGATCAGCTGAGTGGTTCTTGTGGGAGAACAACTCCATTTGGCCTCACTAACTTCACACACCATCAGGCTTCCAAGCAGCTCTCAAGGAAACTCAGTTTCCACACTCTATGCTTAGTGCACTTTGAGTGCATTATCTAGGAATGAACCTGGTAGAGCATCCCACACAAACGAATGCTTCACATGCGGGTTTCACATGCCACCAACTCCACATTCACAGGCAACTTCAGCGCCACAGCCGTTTTCAGATAGCCCTCAATGCAAAGGCTCTAGACGCAAATATTGGTGTGAGAGCTAATTCAATCAAGGAAACACTGCATGTTGGTGAAGGGCATATTGAAGAAGGATCAGCCGAGTGGTTCTTGTGGGAGAACAACTCCATTTGGCTCACTAACTTCACACACCATCAGGCTTCCAAGCAGGCTCTCAAGGAAACTCAGTTTTCACACTCTATGCTTAGTGCCCTTTGTATGGCTAGGACTGAAATGAACCTGGTAGAGCATCCCACACAAACGAATGCTCCACATGCGGGTTTCACATGCCACCAACTCCACATTCACAGGGCAACTTCAGCGCCACAGCCGTTTTCAGATAGCCCTCAATGCAAAGGCTCTAGATGCAAATATTGGTGTGAGAGCTAATTCAATCAAGGAAACACTGCATGTTGGTGAAGGGCATATTGAAGAAGGATCAGCCGAGTGGTTCTTGTGGGAGAACAACTCCATTTGGCTCCCTAACTTCACACACCATCAGGCTTCCAAGCAGCTCTCAAGGAAACTCAGTTTTCACACTCTATGCTTAGTGCCCTTTGCGTGCCTAGGACTGAAATGATGCTTGGTCAGCATCCCACACAAACGAATGCTCCACATGCGGGTTTCACATGCCACCAACTCCACATTCACAGGCAACTTCAGCGCCACAGCCGTTTTCAGATAGCCCTCAATGCAAAGGCTCTAGACGCAAATATTGGTGTGAGAGCTAATACAATCAAGGAAACACTGCATGTTGGTGAAGGGCATATTGAAGAAGGATCAGCCGAGTGGTTCTTGTGGGAGAACAACTCCATTTGGCTCACTAACTTCACACACCATCAGGCTTCCAAGCAGCTCTCAAGGAAACTCAGTTTTCACACTCTATGCTTAGTGCCCTTTGAGTGCATAATCTAGGAATGAACCTGGTAGAGCATCCCACACAAACGAATGCCCCACATGCGGGTTTCACATGCCACCAACTCCACATTCACAGGCAACTTCAGCGCCACAGCCGTTTTCAGATAGCCCTCAATGCAAAGGCTCCTAGACGCAAATATTGGTGTGAGAGCTAATTCAATCAAGGAAACACTGCATGTTGGTGAAGGGCATATTGAAGAAGGATCAGCTGAGGTGGTTCTAGTGGGAGAACAACTCCATTTGGCTCACTAACTTCACACACCATCAGGCTTCCAAGCAGCTCTCAAGGAAACTCAGTTTTTCACACTCTATGCTTAGTGCCCTTTGAGTGCATTATCTAGGAATGAACCTGGTAGAGCATCCCACACAAACGAATGCTCCACATGCGGGTTTCACATGCCACCAACTCCACATTCACAGGCAACTTCAGCGCCACAGCCGTTTTCAGATAGCCCTCAATGCAAAGGCTCTAGACGCAAATATTGGTGTGAGAGCTAATTCAATCAAGGAAACACTGCATGTTGGTGAAGGGCATATTGAAGAAGGATCAGCCGAGTGGTTCTTGTGGGAGAACAACTCCATTTGGCTCACTAACTTCACACACCACCAGGCTTCCAAGCAGCTCTCAAGGAAACTCAGTTTTCACACTCTATGCTTAGTGCCCTTTGAGTGCATTATCTAGGAATGAACCTGGTAGAGCATCCCACACAAACGAATGCTCCACATGCGGGTTTCACATGCCACCAACTCCACATTCACAGGCAACTTCAGCGCCACAGCCGTTTTCAGATAGCCCTCAATGCAAAGGCTCTAGACGCAAATATTGGTGTGAGAGCTAATTCAATCAAGGAAACACTGCATGTTGGTGAAG
>NW_026696427.1:0-31333 GCF_030435755.1 Ochotona princeps
TCCAACATGCAGTGTTTCCTTGATTGAATTAGCTCTCACACCAATATTTGCGTCTAGAGCCTTTGCATTGAGGGCTATCTGAAAACGGCTGTGGCGCTGAAGTTGCCTGTGAATGTGGAGTTGGTGGCATGTGAAACCCGCATGTGGAGCATTCGTTTGTGTGGGATGCTCTACCAGGTTCATTCCTAGATAATGCACTCAAAGGGCACTAAGCATAGAGTGTGAAAACTGAGTTTCCTTGAGAGCTGCTTGGAAGCCTGATGGTGTGTGAAGTTAGTGAGCCAAATGGAGTTGTTCTCCCACAAGAACCACTCGGCTGATCCTTCTTCAATATGCCCTTCACCAACATGCAGTGTTTCCTTGATTGAATTAGCTCTCACACCAATATTTGCGTCTAGAGCCTTTGCATTGAGGGCTATCTGAAAACGGCTGTGGCGCTGAAGTTGCCTGTGAATGTGGAGTTGGTGGCATGTGAAACCCGCATGTGGAGCATTCGTTTGTGTGGGATGCTCTACCAGGTTCATTCCTAGATAATGCACTCAAAGGGCACTAAGCATAGAGTGTGAAAACTGAGTTTCCTTGAGAGCTGCTTGGAAGCCTGATGGTGTGTGAAGTTAGTGAGCCAAATGGAGTTGTTCTCCCACAAGAACCACTCGGCTGATCCTTCTTCAATATGCCCTTCACCAACATGCAGTGTTTCCTTGATTGAATTAGCTCTCACACCAATATTTGCGTCTAGAGCCTTTGCATTGAGGGCTATCTGAAAACGGCTGTGGCGCTGAAGTTGCCTGTGAATGTGGAGTTGGTGGCATGTGAAACCCGCATGTGGAGCATTCGTTTGTGTGGGATGCTCTACCAGGTTCATTCCTAGGAAATGCACTCAAAGGGCACTAATCATAGAGTGTGAAAACTGAGTTTCCTTGAGAGCTGCTTGGAAGCCTGATGGTGTGTGAAGTTAGTGAGCCAAATGGAGTTGTTCTCCCACAAGAACCACTCGGCTGATCCTTCTTCAATATGCCCTTCACCAACATGCAGTGTTTCCTTGATTGAATTAGCTCTCACACCAATATTTGCGTCTAGAGCCTTTGCATTGAGGGCTATCTGAAAACGGCTGTGGCGCTGAAGTTGCCTGTGAATGTGGAGTTGGTGGCATGTGAAACCCGCATGTGGAGCATTCGTTTGTGTGGGATGCTCTACCAGGTTCATTCCTAGATAATGCACTCAAAGGGCACTAAGCATAGAGTGTGAAAACTGAGTTTCCTTGAGAGCTGCTTGGAAGCCTGATGGTGTGTGAAGTTAGTGAGCCAAATGGAGTTGTTCTCCCACAAGAACCACTCGGCTGATCCTTCTTCAATATGCCCTTCACCAACATGCAGTGTTTCCTTGATTGAATTAGCTCTCACACCAATATTTGCGTCTAGAGCCTTTGCATTGAGGGCTATCTGAAAACGGCTGTGGCGCTGAAGTTGCCTGTGAATGTGGAGTTGGTGGCATGTGAAACCCGCATGTGGAGCATTCGTTTGTGTGCGATGCTCTACCAGGTTCATTCCTAGAAAATGCACTCAAAGGGCACTAAGCATAGAGCGTGAAAACTGAGTTTCCTTGAGAGCTGCTTGGAAGCCTGATGGTGTGTGAAGTTAGTGAGCCAAATGGAATGGTCTCCCACAAGAACCACTCGGCTGATCCTTCTTCAATATGCCCTTCACCAACAGGCAGTGTTTCCTTGATTGAATTAGCTCTCACACCAATATTTGCGTCTAGAGCCTTTGCATTGAGGGCTATCTGAAAACGGCTGTGGCGCTGAAGTTGCCTGTGAATGTGGAGTTGGTGGCATGTGAAACCCGCATGTGGAGCATTCGTTTGTGTGGGATGCTCTACCAGGTTCATTTCAGTCCTAGCCATACAAAGGGCACTAAGCATAGAGTGTGAAAACTGAGTTTCCTTGAGAGCTGCTTGGAAGCCTGATGGTGTGTGAAGTTAGTGAGCCAAATGGAGTTGTTCTCCCACAAGAACCACTCGGCTGATCCTTCTTCAATATGCCCTTCACCAACATGCATGTTTCCTTGATTGAATTAGCTCTCACACCAATATTTGCGTCTAGAGCCTTTGCATTGAGGGCTATCTGAAAACGGCTGTGGCGCTGAAGTTGCCTGTGAATGTGGAGTTGGTGGCATGTGAAACCCGCATGTGGAGCATTCGTTTGTGTGGGATGCTCTACCAGGTTCATTCCTAGATAATGCACTCAAAGGGCACTAAGCATAGAGTGTGAAAACTGAGTTTCCTTGAGAGCTGCTTGGAAGCCTGATGGTGTGTGAAGTTAGTGAGCCAAATGGAGTTGTTCTCCCACAAGAACCACTCGGCTGATCCTTCTTCAATATGCCCTTCACCAACATGCAGTGTTTCCTTGATTGAATTAGCTCTCACACCAATATTTGCGTCTAGAGCCTTGGCATTGAGGGCTATCTGAAAACGGCTGTGGCGCTGAAGTTGCCTGTGAATGTGGAGTTGGTGGCATGTGAAACCCGCCTGTGGAGCATTCGTTTGTGTGGGATGCTCTACCAGGTTCATTCCTAGAAAATGCACTCAAAGGGCACTAAGCATAGAGTGTAAAAACTGAGTTTCCTTGAGAGCTGTTTGGAAGCCTGATGGTGTGTGAAGTTAGTGAGCCAAATGGAGTTGTTCTCCCACAAGAACCACTCGGCTGATCCTTCTTCAATATGCCCTTCACCAACATGCAGTGTTTCCTTGATTGAATTAGCTCTCACACCAATATTTGCGTCTAGAGCCTTTGCATTGAGGGCTATCTGAAAACGGCTGTGGCGCTGAAGTTGCCTGTGAATGTGGAGTTGGTGGCATGTGAAACCTGCATGTGGAGCATTCGTTTGTGTGGGATGCTCTACCAGGTTCGTTTCAGTCCTAGCCAAACAAAGGGCACTAAGCATAGAGTGTGAAAACTGAGTTTCCTTGAGAGCTGCTTGGAAGCCTGATGGTGTGTGAAGTTAGTGAGCCAAATGGAGTTGTTCTCCCACAAGAACCACTCGGCTGATCCTTCTTCAATATGCCCTTCACCAACATGCAGTGTTTCCTTGATTGAATTAGCTCTCACACCAATATTTGCGTCTAGAGCCTTTGCATTGAGGGCTATCTGAAAAGGGCTGTGGCGCTGAAGTTGCCTGTGAATGTGGAGTTGGTGGCATGTGAAACCCGCATGTGGAGCATTCGTTTGTGTGGGATGCTCTACCAGGTTCATTCCTAGAAAATGCACTCAAAGGGCACTAAGCATAGAGTGTGAAAACTGAGTTTCCTTGAGAGCTGCTTGGAAGCCTGATGGTGTGTGAAGTTAGTGAGCCAAATGGAATGGTCTCCCACAAGAACCACTCGGCTGATCCTTCTTCAATATGCCCTTCACCAACATGCAGTGTTTCCTTGATTGAATTAGCTCTCACACCAATATTTGCGTCTAGAGCCTTTGCATTGAGGGCTATCTGAAAACGGCTGTGGCGCTGAAGTTGCCTGTGAATGTGGAGTTGGTGGCATGTGAAACCCGCATGTGGAGCATTCGTTTGTGTGTAATGCTCTACCAGGTTCATTTCAGTCCTAGCCATACAAAGGGCACTAAGCATAGAGTGTGAAAACTGAGTTTCCTTGAGAGCTGCTTGGAAGCCTGATGGTGTGTGAAGTTAGTGAGCCAAATGGAGTTGTTCTCCCACAAGAACCACTCGGCTGATCCTTCTTCAATATGCCCTTCACCAACATGCAGTGTTTCCTTGATTGAATTAGCTCTCACACCAATATTTGCGTCTAGAGCCTTTGCATTGAGGGCTATCTGAAAACGGCTGTGGCGCTGAAGTTGCCTGTGAATGTGGAGTTGGTGGCATGTGAAACCTGCATGTGGAGCATTCGTTTGTGTGGGATGCTCTACCAGGTTCATTCCTAGATAATGCACTCAAAGGGCACTAAGCATAGAGTGTGAAAACTGAGTTTCCTTGAGAGCTGCTTGGAAGCCTGATGGTGTGTGAAGTTAGTGAGCCAAATGGAGTTGTTCTCCCACAAGAACCACTCGGCTGATCCTTCTTCAATATGCCCTTCACCAACATGCAGTGTTTCCTTGATTGAATTAGCTCTCACACCAATATTTGCGTCTAGAGCCTTTGCATTGAGGGCTATCTGAAAACGGCTGTGGCGCTGAAGTTGCCTGTGAATGTGGAGTTGGTGGCATGTGAAACCCGCATGTGGAGCATTCGTTTGTGTGGGATGCTCTACCAGGTTCATTCCTAGAAAATGCACTCAAAGGGCACTAAGCATAGAGTGTGAAAACTGAGTTTCCTTGAGAGCTGCTTGGAAGCCTGATGGTGTGTGAAGTTAGTGAGCCAAATGGAGTTGTTCTCCCACAAGAACCACTCGGCTGATCCTTCTTCAATATGCCCTTCACCAACATGCAGTGTTTCCTTGATTGAATTAGCTCTCACACCAATATTTGCGTCTAGAGCCTTTGCATTGAGGGCTATCTGAAAAGGGCTGTGGCGCTGAAGTTGCCTGTGAATGTGGAGTTGGTGGCATGTGAAACCCGCATGTGGAGCATTCGTTTGTGTGGGATGCTCTACCAGGTTCATTTCAGTCCTAGCCATACAAAGGGCACTAAGCATAGAGTGTGAAAACTGAGTTTCCTTGAGAGCTGCTTGGAAGCCTGATGGTGTGTGAAGTTAGTGAGCCAAATGGAGTTGTTCTCCCACAAGAACCACTCGGCTGATCCTTCTTCAATATGCCCTTCACCAACATGCAGTGTTTCCTTGATTGAATTAGCTCTCACACCAATATTTGCATCTAGAGCCTTTGCATTGAGGGCTATCTGAAAACGGCTGTGGCGCTGAAGTTGCCTGTGAATGTGGAGTTGGTGGCATGTGAAACCTGCATGTGGAGCATTCGTTTGTGTGGGATGCTCTACCAGGTTCATTCCTAGATAATGCACTCAAAGGGCACTAAGCATAGAGTGTGAAAACTGAGTTTCCTTGAGAGCTGCTTGGAAGCCTGATGGTGTGTGAAGTTAGTGAGCCAAATAGAGTTGTTCTCCCACAAGAACCACTCGGCTGATCCTTCTTCAATATGCCCTTCACCAACATGCAGTGTTTCCTTGATTGAATTAGCTCTCACACCAATATTTGCGTCTAGAGCCTTTGCATTGAGGGCTATCTGAAAACGGCTGTGGCGCTGAAGTTGCCTGTGAATGTGGAGTTGGTGGCATGTGAAACCCGCCTGTGGAGCATTCGTTTGTGTGGGATGCTCTACCAGGTTCATTTCAGTCCTAGCCATACAAGGGGCACTAAGCATAGAGCGTGAAAACTGAGTTTCCTTGAGAGCTGCTTGGAAGCCTGATGGTGTGTGAAGTTAGTGAGCCAAATGGAGTTGTTCTCCCACAAGAACCACTCGGCTGATCCTTCTTCAATATGCCCTTCACCAACAGGCAGTGTTTCCTTGATAGAATTAGCTCTCACACCAATATTTGCGTCTAGAGCCTTTGCATTGAGGGCTATCTGAAAACGGCTGTGGCGCTGAAGTTGCCTGTGAATGTGGAGTTGGTGGCATGTGAAACCCGCATGTGGAGCATTCGTTTGTGTGGGATGCTCTACCAGGTTCATTCCTAGATAATGCACTCAAAGGGCACTAAGCATAGAGTGTGAAAACTGAGTTTCCTTGAGAGCTGCTTGGAAGCCTGATGGTGTGTGAAGTTAGAGAGCCAAATGGAGTTGTTCTCCCACAAGAACCACTCGGCTGATCCTTCTTCAATATGCCCTTCACCAACAGGCAGTGTTTCCTTGATTGAATTAGCTCTCACACCAATATTTGCGTCTAGAGCCTTTGCATTGAGGGCTATCTGAAAAGGGCTGTGGCGCTGAAGTTGCCTGTGAATGTGGAGTTGGTGGCATGTGAAACCCGCATGTGGAGCATTCGTTTGTGTGGGATGCTCTACCAGGTTCATTCCTAGATAATGCACTCAAAGGGCACTAAGCATAGAGTGTGAAAACTGAGTTTCCTTGAGAGCTGTTTGGAAGCCTGATGGTGTGTGAACTTAGTGAGCCAAATGGAGTTGTTCTCCCACAAGAACCACTCGGCTGATCCTTCTTCAATATGCCCTTCACCAACATGCAGTGTTTCCTTGATTGAATTAGCTCTCACACCAATATTTGCGTCTAGAGCCTTTGCATTGAGAGTTAACTGAAAACGGCTGTGGCGCTGAAGTTGCCTGTGAATGTGGAGTTGGTGGCATGTGAAACCCGCATGTGGAGCATTCGTTTGTGTGGGATGCTGACCAAGCTTCATTTCATTCCTGGGCACACAAAGAGCACTAAGCATAGAGTGTGAAAACTGAGTTTCCTTGAGAGCTGCTTGGAAGCCTGATGGTGTGTGAAGTTAGTGAGCCAAATGGAGTTGTTCTCCCACAAGAACCACTCGGCTGATCCTTCTTCAATATGCCCTTCACCAACATGCAGTGTTTCCTTGATTGAATTAGCTCTCACACCAATATTTGCGTCTAGAGCCTTTGCATTGAGGGCTATCTGAAAACGGCTGTGGCGCTGAAGTTGCCTGTGAATGTGGAGTTGGTGACATGTGAAACCCGCATGTGGAGCATTCGTTTGTGTGGGATGCTCTACCAGGTTCATTCCTAGATAATGCACTCAAAGGGCACTAAGCATAGAGTGTGAAAACTGAGTTTCCTTGAGAGCTGCTTGGAAGCCTGATGGTGTGTGAAGTTAGTGAGCCAAATGGAGTTGTTCTCCCACAAGAACCACTCGGCTGATCCTTCTTCAATATGCCCTTCACCAACATGCAGTGTTTCCTTGATTGAATTAGCTCTCACACCAATATTTGCGTCTAGAGCCTTTGAATTGAGGGCTATCTGAAAACGGCTGTGGCGCTGAAGTTGCCTGTGAATGTGGAGTTGGTGGCATGTGAAACCCGCATGTGGAGCATTCGTTTGTGTGGGATGCTCTACCAGGTTCATTTCAGTCCTAGCCATACAAACGGCACTAAGCATAGAGCGTGAAAATTGAGTTTCCTTGAGAGCTGCTTGGAAGCCTGATGGTGTGTGAAGTTAGTGAGCCAAATGGAGTTGTTCTCCCACAAGAACCACTCGGCTGATCCTTCTTCAATATGCCCTTCACCAACATGCAGTGTTTCCTTGATTGAATTAGCTCTCACACCAATATTTGCGTCTAGAGCCTTTGCATTGAGGTCTATCTGAAAACGGCTGTGGCGCTGAAGTTGCCTGTGAATGTGGAGTTGGTGGCATGTGAAACCCGCATGTGGAGCATTCGTTTGTGTGGGATGCTGACCAATCTTCATTTCAGTCCTGGGCACACAAAGGGCACTAAGCATAGAGTGTGAAAACTGAGTTTCCTTGAGAGCTGCTTGGAAGCCTGATTCTGTGTGAAGTTAGTGAGCCAAATGGAGTTGTTCTCCCACAAGAACCACTCGGCTGATCCTTCTTCAATATGCCCTTCACCAACATGCAGTGTTTCCTTGATTGAATTAGCTCTCACACCAATATTTGCGTCTAGAGCCTTTGCATTGAGGGCTATGTGAAAAGGGCTGTGGCGCTGAAGTTGCCTGTGAATGTGGAGTTGGTGGCATGTGAAACCCGCATGTGGAGCATTCGTTTGTGTGGGATGCTCTACCAGGTTCATTTCAGTCCTAGCCATACAAACGGCACTAAGCATAGAGTGTGAAAACTGAGTTTCCTTGAGAGCTGCTTGGAAGCCTGATGGTGTGTGAAGTTAGTGAGCCAAATGGAGTTGTTCTCCCACAAGAACCAGTTCGCTGATCCTTCTTCAATATGCCCTTCACCAACATGCAGTGTTTCCTTGATTGAATTAGCTCTCACACCAATATTTGCGTCTAGAGCCTTTGCATTGAGGGCTATCTGAAAACGGCTGTGGCGCTGAAGTTGCCTGTGAATGTGGAGTTGGTGGCATGTGAAACCCGCATGTGGAGCATTCGTTTGTGTGGGATGCTGACCAATCTTCATTTCAGTCCAGGGAACACAAAGAGCACTAAGCATAGAGTGTGAAAACTGAGTTTCCTTGAGAGCTGCTTGGAAGCCTGATGGTGTGTGAAGTTAGTGAGCCAAATGGAGTTGTTCTCCCACAAGAACCACTCGGCTGATCCGTCTTCAATATGCCCTTCACCAACATGCAGTGTTTCCTTGATTGAATTAGCTCTCACACCAATATTTGCGTCTAGAGCCTTTGCATTGAGGGCTATCTGAAAACGGCTGTGGCGCTGAAGTTGCCTGTGAATGTGGAGTTGGTGGCATGTGAAACCCGCATGTGGAGCATTCGTTTGTGTGGGATGCTCTACCAGGTTCATTTCAGTCCTAGGCACTCAAAGGGCACTAAGCATAGAGTGTGAAAACTGAGTTTCCTGAGAGCTGTTTGGAAGCCTGATGGTGTATGAAGTTAGTGAGCCAAATGGAGTTGTTCTCCCACAAGAACCACTCGGCTGATCCTTCTTCAATATGCCCTTCACCAACATGCAGTGTTTCCTTGATTGAATTAGCTCTCACACCAATATTTGCGTCTAGAGCCTTTGCATTGAGGGCTATCTGAAAACGGCTGTGGCGCTGAAGTTGCCTGTGAATGTGGAGTTGGTGGCATGTGAAACCCGCATGTGGTGCATTCGTTTGTGTGGGATGCTCTACCAGGTTCATTTCAGTGCTAGCCATAAAAAGGGCACTAAGCATAGAGTGTGAAAACTGAGTTTCCTTGAGAGCTGCTTGGAAGCCTGATGGTGTGTGAAGTTAGTGAGCCAAATGGAGTTGTTCTCCCACAAGAACCACTCGGCTGATCCTTCTTCAATATGCCCTTCACCAACATGCAGTGTTTCCTTGATTGAATTAGCTCTCACACCAATATTTGCGTCTAGAGCCTTTGCATTGAGGGCTATCTGAAAACGGCTGTGGCGCTGAAGTTGCCTGTGAATGTGGAGTTGGTGGCATGTGAAACCCGCATGTGGAGCATTCGTTTGTGTGGGATGCTCTACCAGGTTCATTCCTAGATAATGCACTCAAAGGGCACTAAGCATAGAGTGTGAAAACTGAGTTTCCTTGAGAGCTGCTTGGAAGCCTGATGGTGTGTGAAGTTAGTGAGCCAAATGGAGTTGTTCTCCCACAAGAACCACTCGGCTGATCCTTCTTCAATATGCCCTTCACCAACATGCAGTGTTTCCTTGATTGAATTAGCTCTCACACCAATATTTGCGTCTAGAGCCTTTGCATTGAGGGCTATCTGAAAATGGCTGTGGCGCTGAAGTTGCCTGTGAATGTGGAGTTGGTGGCATGTGAAACCCGCATGTGGTGCATTCGTTTGTGTGGGATGCTCACCAAGCTTCATTTCAGTCCTAGGCACTCAAAGGGCACTAAGCATAGAGTGTGAAAACTGAGTTTCCTTGAGAGCTGCTTGGAAGCCTGATGGTGTGTGAAGTTAGTGAGCCAAATGGAGTTGTTCTCCCACAAGAACCACTCGGCTGATCCTTCTTCAATATGCCCTTCACCAACATGCAGTGTTTCCTTGATTGAATTAGCTCTCACACCAATATTTGCGTCTAGAGCCTTTGCATTGAGGGCTATCTGAAAACGGCTGTGGCGCTGAAGTTGCCTGTGAATGTGGAGTTGGTGGCATGTGAAACCCGCATGTGGAGCATTCGTTTGTGTGGGATGCTCTACCAGGTTCATTCCTAGAAAATGCACTCAAAGGGCACTAAGCATAGAGTGTGAAAACTGAGTTTCCTTGAGAGCTGCTTGGAAGCCTGATGGTGTGTGAAGTTAGTGAGCCAAATGGAGTTGTTCTCCCACAAGAACCACTCGGCTGATCCTTCTTCAATATGCCCTTCACCAACATGCAGTGTTTCCTTGATTGAATTAGCTCTCACACCAATATTTGCGTCTAGAGCCTTTGCATTGAGGGCTATCTGAAAAGGGCTGTGGCGCTGAAGTTGCCTGTGAATGTGGAGTTGGTGGCATGTGAAACCCGCATGTGGAGCATTCGTTTGTGTGGGATGCTCTACCAGGTTCATTTCAGTCCTAGCCATACAAAGGGCACTAAGCATAGAGTGTGAAAACTGAGTTTCCTTGAGAGCTGCTTGGAAGCCTGATGGTGTGTGAAGTTAGTGAGCCAAATGGAGTTGTTCTCCCACAAGAACCACTCGGCTGATCCTTCTTCAATATGCCCTTCACCAACATGCAGTGTTTCCTTGATTGAATTAGCTCTCACACCAATATTTGCGTCTAGAGCCTTTGCATTGAGGGCTATCTGAAAACGGCTGTGGCGCTGAAGTTGCCTGTGAATGTGGAGTTGGTGGCATGTGAAACCTGCATGTGGAGCATTCGTTTGTGTGGGATGCTCTACCAGGTTCATTCCTAGATAATGCACTCAAAGGGCACTAAGCATAGAGTGTGAAAACTGAGTTTCCTTGAGAGCTGCTTGGAAGCCTGATGGTGTGTGAAGTTAGTGAGCCAAATAGAGTTGTTCTCCCACAAGAACCACTCGGCTGATCCTTCTTCAATATGCCCTTCACCAACATGCAGTGTTTCCTTGATTGAATTAGCTCTCACACCAATATTTGCGTCTAGAGCCTTTGCATTGAGGGCTATCTGAAAACGGCTGTGGCGCTGAAGTTGCCTGTGAATGTGGAGTTGGTGGCATGTGAAACCCGCCTGTGGAGCATTCGTTTGTGTGGGATGCTCTACCAGGTTCATTTCAGTCCTAGCCATACAAGGGGCACTAAGCATAGAGCGTGAAAACTGAGTTTCCTTGAGAGCTGCTTGGAAGCCTGATGGTGTGTGAAGTTAGTGAGCCAAATGGAGTTGTTCTCCCACAAGAACCACTCGGCTGATCCTTCTTCAATATGCCCTTCACCAACAGGCAGTGTTTCCTTGATAGAATTAGCTCTCACACCAATATTTGCGTCTAGAGCCTTTGCATTGAGGGCTATCTGAAAACGGCTGTGGCGCTGAAGTTGCCTGTGAATGTGGAGTTGGTGGCATGTGAAACCCGCATGTGGAGCATTCGTTTGTGTGGGATGCTCTACCAGGTTCATTCCTAGATAATGCACTCAAAGGGCACTAAGCATAGAGTGTGAAAACTGAGTTTCCTTGAGAGCTGCTTGGAAGCCTGATGGTGTGTGAAGTTAGAGAGCCAAATGGAGTTGTTCTCCCACAAGAACCACTCGGCTGATCCTTCTTCAATATGCCCTTCACCAACAGGCAGTGTTTCCTTGATTGAATTAGCTCTCACACCAATATTTGCGTCTAGAGCCTTTGCATTGAGGGCTATCTGAAAAGGGCTGTGGCGCTGAAGTTGCCTGTGAATGTGGAGTTGGTGGCATGTGAAACCCGCATGTGGAGCATTCGTTTGTGTGGGATGCTCTACCAGGTTCATTCCTAGATAATGCACTCAAAGGGCACTAAGCATAGAGTGTGAAAACTGAGTTTCCTTGAGAGCTGTTTGGAAGCCTGATGGTGTGTGAACTTAGTGAGCCAAATGGAGTTGTTCTCCCACAAGAACCACTCGGCTGATCCTTCTTCAATATGCCCTTCACCAACATGCAGTGTTTCCTTGATTGAATTAGCTCTCACACCAATATTTGCGTCTAGAGCCTTTGCATTGAGAGTTAACTGAAAACGGCTGTGGCGCTGAAGTTGCCTGTGAATGTGGAGTTGGTGGCATGTGAAACCCGCATGTGGAGCATTCGTTTGTGTGGGATGCTGACCAAGCTTCATTTCATTCCTGGGCACACAAAGAGCACTAAGCATAGAGTGTGAAAACTGAGTTTCCTTGAGAGCTGCTTGGAAGCCTGATGGTGTGTGAATTTAGTGAGCCAAATGGAGTTGTTCTCCCACAAGAACCACTCGGCTGATCCTTCTTCAATATGCCCTTCACCAACATGCAGTGTTTCCTTGATTGAATTAGCTCTCACACCAATATTTGCGTCTAGAGCCTTTGCATTGAGGGCTATCTGAAAACGGCTGTGGCGCTGAAGTTGCCTGTGAATGTGGAGTTGGTGACATGTGAAACCCGCATGTGGAGCATTCGTTTGTGTGGGATGCTCTACCAGGTTCATTCCTAGATAATGCACTCAAAGGGCACTAAGCATAGAGTGTGAAAACTGAGTTTCCTTGAGAGCTGCTTGGAAGCCTGATGGTGTGTGAAGTTAGTGAGCCAAATGGAGTTGTTCTCCCACAAGAACCACTCGGCTGATCCTTCTTCAATATGCCCTTCACCAACATGCAGTGTTTCCTTGATTGAATTAGCTCTCACACCAATATTTGCGTCTAGAGCCTTTGAATTGAGGGCTATCTGAAAACGGCTGTGGCGCTGAAGTTGCCTGTGAATGTGGAGTTGGTGGCATGTGAAACCCGCATGTGGAGCATTCGTTTGTGTGGGATGCTCTACCAGGTTCATTTCAGTCCTAGCCATACAAACGGCACTAAGCATAGAGCGTGAAAATTGAGTTTCCTTGAGAGCTGCTTGGAAGCCTGATGGTGTGTGAAGTTAGTGAGCCAAATGGAGTTGTTCTCCCACAAGAACCACTCGGCTGATCCTTCTTCAATATGCCCTTCACCAACATGCAGTGTTTCCTTGATAGAATTAGCTCTCACACCAATATTTGCGTCTAGAGCCTTTGCATTGAGGTCTATCTGAAAACGGCTGTGGCGCTGAAGTTGCCTGTGAATGTGGAGTTGGTGGCATGTGAAACCCGCATGTGGAGCATTCGTTTGTGTGGGATGCTGACCAATCTTCATTTCAGTCCTGGGCACACAAAGGGCACTAAGCATAGAGTGTGAAAACTGAGTTTCCTTGAGAGCTGCTTGGAAGCCTGATTCTGTGTGAAGTTAGTGAGCCAAATGGAGTTGTTCTCCCACAAGAACCACTCGGCTGATCCTTCTTCAATATGCCCTTCACCAACATGCAGTGTTTCCTTGATTGAATTAGCTCTCACACCAATATTTGCGTCTAGAGCCTTTGCATTGAGGGCTATCTGAAAACGGCTGTGGCGCTGAAGTTGCCTGTGAATGTGGAGTTGGTGGCATGTGAAACCCGCATGTGGAGCATTCGTTTGTGTGGGATGCTCTACCAGGTTCATTTCAGTCCTAGCCATACAAACGGCACTAAGCATAGAGTGTGAAAACTGAGTTTCCTTGAGAGCTGCTTGGAAGCCTGATGGTGTGTGAAGTTAGTGAGCCAAATGGAGTTGTTCTCCCACAAGAACCAGTTCGCTGATCCTTCTTCAATATGCCCTTCACCAACATGCAGTGTTTCCTTGATTGAATTAGCTCTCACACCAATATTTGCGTCTAGAGCCTTTGCATTGAGGGCTATCTGAAAACGGCTGTGGCGCTGAAGTTGCCTGTGAATGTGGAGTTGGTGGCATGTGAAACCCGCATGTGGAGCATTCGTTTGTGTGGGATGCTGACCAATCTTCATTTCAGTCCAGGGAACACAAAGAGCACTAAGCATAGAGTGTGAAAACTGAGTTTCCTTGAGAGCTGCTTGGAAGCCTGATGGTGTGTGAAGTTAGTGAGCCAAATGGAGTTGTTCTCCCACAAGAACCACTCGGCTGATCCGTCTTCAATATGCCCTTCACCAACATGCAGTGTTTCCTTGATTGAATTAGCTCTCACACCAATATTTGCGTCTAGAGCCTTTGCATTGAGGGCTATCTGAAAATGGCTGTGGCGCTGAAGTTGCCTGTGAATGTGGAGTTGGTGGCATGTGAAACCCGCATGTGGTGCATTCGTTTGTGTGGGATGCTCACCAAGCTTCATTTCAGTCCTAGGCACTCAAAGGGCACTAAGCATAGAGTGTGAAAACTGAGTTTCCTTGAGAGCTGCTTGGAAGCCTGATGGTGTGTGAAGTTAGTGAGCCAAATGGAGTTGTTCTCCCACAAGAACCACTCGGCTGATCCTTCTTCAATATGCCCTTCACCAACATGCAGTGTTTCCTTGATTGAATTAGCTCTCACACCAATATTTGCGTCTAGAGCCTTTGCATTGAGGGCTATCTGAAAACGGCTGTGGCGCTGAAGTTGCCTGTGAATGTGGAGTTGGTGGCATGTGAAACCCGCATGTGGAGCATTCGTTTGTGTGGGATGCTCTACCAGGTTCATTCCTAGAAAATGCACTCAAAGGGCACTAAGCATAGAGTGTGAAAACTGAGTTTCCTTGAGAGCTGCTTGGAAGCCTGATGGTGTGTGAAGTTAGTGAGCCAAATGGAGTTGTTCTCCCACAAGAACCACTCGGCTGATCCTTCTTCAATATGCCCTTCACCAACATGCAGTGTTTCCTTGATTGAATTAGCTCTCACACCAATATTTGCGTCTAGAGCCTTTGCATTGAGGGCTATCTGAAAACGGCTGTGGCGCTGAAGTTGCCTGTGAATGTGGAGTTGGTGGCATGTGAAACCCGCATGTGGAGCATTCGTTTGTGTGGGATGCTCTACCAGGTTCATTCCTAGATAATGCACTCAAAGGGCACTAAGCATAGAGTGTGAAAACTGAGTTTCCTTGAGAGCTGCTTGGAAGCCTGATGGTGTGTGAAGTTAGTGAGCCAAATGGAGTTGTTCTCCCACAAGAACCACTCGGCTGATCCTTCTTCAATATGCCCTTCACCAACATGCAGTGTTTCCTTGATTGAATTAGCTCTCACACCAATATTTGCGTCTAGAGCCTTTGCATTGAGGGCTATCTGAAAACGGCTGTGGCGCTGAAGTTGCCTGTGAATGTGGAGTTGGTGGCATGTGAAACCCGCATGTGGAGCATTCGTTTGTGTGGAATGCTCTACCAGGTTCATTCCTAGAAAATGCACTCAAAGGGCACTAAGCATAGAGCGTGAAAACTGAGTTTCCTTGAGAGCTGCTTGGAAGCCTGATGGTGTGTGAAGTTAGTGAGCCAAATGGAATGGTCTCCCACAAGAACCACTCGGCTGATCCTTCTTCAATATGCCCTTCACCAACATGCAGTGTTTCCTTGATTGAATTAGCTCTCACACCAATATTTGCGTCTAGAGCCTTTGCATTGAGGGCTATCTGAAAACGGCTGTGGCGCTGAAGTTGCCTGTGAATGTGGAGTTGGTGGCATGTGAAACCCGCATGTGGAGCATTCGTTTGTGTGGGATGCTCTACCAGGTTCATTTCAGTCCTAGCCATACAAAGGGCACTAAGCATAGAGTGTGAAAACTGAGTTTCCTTGAGAGCTGCTTGGAAGCCTGATGGTGTGTGAAGTTAGTGAGCCAAATGGAGTTGTTCTCCCACAAGAACCACTCGGCTGATCCTTCTTCAATATGCCCTTCACCAACATGCAGTGTTTCCTTGATTGAATTAGCTCTCACACCAATATTTGCGTCTAGAGCCTTTGCATTGAGGGCTATCTGAAAACGGCTGTGGCGCTGAAGTTGCCTGTGAATGTGGAGTTGGTGGCATGTGAAACCCGCATGTGGAGCATTCGTTTGTGTGGGATGCTCTACCAGGTTCATTCCTAGATAATGCACTCAAAGGGCACTAAGCATAGAGTGTGAAAACTGAGTTTCCTTGAGAGCTGCTTGGAAGCCTGATGGTGTGTGAAGTTAGTGAGCCAAATGGAGTTGTTCTCCCACAAGAACCACTCGGCTGATCCTTCTTCAATATGCCCTTCACCAACATGCAGTGTTTCCTTGATTGAATTAGCTCTCACACCAATATTTGCGTCTAGAGCCTTTGCATTGAGGGCTATCTGAAAACGGCTGTGGCGCTGAAGTTGCCTGTGAATGTGGAGTTGGTGGCATGTGAAACCCGCATGTGGAGCATTCGTTTGTGTGGGATGCTCTACCAGGTTCATTCCTAGAAAATGCACTCAAAGGGCACTAAGCATAGAGTGTAAAAACTGAGTTTCCTTGAGAGCTGTTTGGAAGCCTGATGGTGTGTGAAGTTAGTGAGCCAAATGGAGTTGTTCTCCCACAAGACCCACTCGGCTGATCCTTCTTCAATATGCCCTTCACCAACATGCAGTGTTTCCTTGATTGAATTAGCTCTCACACCAATATTTGCGTCTAGAGCCTTTGCATTGAGGGCTATCTGAAAACGGCTGTGGCGCTGAAGTTGCCTGTGAATGTGGAGTTGGTGGCATGTGAAACCCGCATGTGGAGCATTCGTTTGTGTGGGATGCTCTACCAGGTTCATTCCTAGAAAATGCACTCAAAGGGCACTAAGCATAGAGTGTGAAAACTGAGTTTCCTTGAGAGCTGCTTGGAAGCCTGATGGTGTGTGAAGTTAGTGAGCCAAATGGAGTTGTTCTCCCACAAGAACCACTCGGCTGATCCTTCTTCAATATGCCCTTCACCAACATGCAGTGTTTCCTTGATTGAATTAGCTCTCACACCAATATTTGCGTCTAGAGCCTTTGCATTGAGGGCTATCTGAAAACGGCTGTGGCGCTGAAGTTGCCTGTGAATGTGGAGTTGGTGGCATGTGAAACCCGCATGTGGAGCATTCGTTTGTGTGGGATGCTCTACCAGGTTCATTCCTAGATAATGCACTCAAAGGGCACTAAGCATAGAGTGTGAAAACTGAGTTTCCTTGAGAGCTGCTTGGAAGCCTGATGGTGTGTGAAGTTAGTGAGCCAAATGGAGTTGTTCTCCCACAAGAACCACTCGGCTGATCCTTCTTCAATATGCCCTTCACCAACATGCAGTGTTTCCTTGATTGAATTAGCTCTCACACCAATATTTGCGTCTAGAGCCTTTGCATTGAGGGCTATCTGAAAACGGCTGTGGCGCTGAAGTTGCCTGTGAATGTGGAGTTGGTGGCATGTGAAACCCGCATGTGGAGCATTCGTTTGTGTGGAATGCTCTACCAGGTTCATTCCTAGAAAATGCACTCAAAGGGCACTAAGCATAGAGCGTGAAAACTGAGTTTCCTTGAGAGCTGCTTGGAAGCCTGATGGTGTGTGAAGTTAGTGAGCCAAATGGAATGGTCTCCCACAAGAACCACTCGGCTGATCCTTCTTCAATATGCCCTTCACCAACAGGCAGTGTTTCCTTGATTGAATTAGCTCTCACACCAATATTTGCGTCTAGAGCCTTTGCATTGAGGGCTATCTGAAAACGGCTGTGGCGCTGAAGTTGCCTGTGAATGTGGAGTTGGTGGCATGTGAAACCCGCATGTGGAGCATTCGTTTGTGTGGGATGCTCTACCAGGTTCATTTCAGTCCTAGCCATACAAAGGGCACTAAGCATAGAGTGTGAAAACTGAGTTTCCTTGAGAGCTGCTTGGAAGCCTGATGGTGTGTGAAGTTAGTGAGCCAAATGGAGTTGTTCTCCCACAAGAACCACTCGGCTGATCCTTCTTCAATATGCCCTTCACCAACATGCAGTGTTTCCTTGATTGAATTAGCTCTCACACCAATATTTGCGTCTAGAGCCTTTGCATTGAGGGCTATCTGAAAACGGCTGTGGCGCTGAAGTTGCCTGAGAATGTGGAGTTGGTGGCATGTGAAACCTGCATGTGGAGCATTCGTTTGTGTGGGATGCTCTACCAGGTTCATTCCTAGATAATGCACTCAAAGGGCACTAAGCATAGAGTGTGAAAACTGAGTTTCCTTGAGAGCTGCTTGGAAGCCTGATGGTGTGTGAAGTTAGTGAGCCAAATGGAGTTGTTCTCCCACAAGAACCACTCGGCTGATCCTTCTTCAATATGCCCTTCACCAACATGCAGTGTTTCCTTGATTGAATTAGCTCTCACACCAATATTTGCGTCTAGAGCCTTTGCATTGAGGGCTATCTGAAAACGGCTGTGGCGCTGAAGTTGCCTGTGAATGTGGAGTTGGTGGCATGTGAAACCCGCATGTGGAGCATTCGTTTGTGTGGGATGCTCTACCAGGTTCATTCCTAGAAAATGCACTCAAAGGGCACTAAGCATAGAGTGTAAAAACTGAGTTTCCTTGAGAGCTGTTTGGAAGCCTGATGGTGTGTGAAGTTAGTGAGCCAAATGGAGTTGTTCTCCCACAAGAACCACTCGGCTGATCCTTCTTCAATATGCCCTTCACCAACATGCAGTGTTTCCTTGATTGAATTAGCTCTCACACCAATATTTGCGTCTAGAGCCTTTGCATTGAGGGCTATCTGAAAAGGGCTGTGGCGCTGAAGTTGCCTGTGAATGTGGAGTTGGTGGCATGTGAAACCCGCATGTGGAGCATTCGTTTGTGTGGGATGCTCTACCAGGTTCATTTCAGTCCTAGCCAAACAAAGGGCACTAAGCATAGAGTGTGAAAACTGAGTTTCCTTGAGAGCTGCTTGGAAGCCTGATGGTGTGTGAAGTTAGTGAGCCAAATGGAGTTGTTCTCCCACAAGAACCACTCGGCTGATCCTTCTTCAATATGCCCTTCACCAACATGCAGTTTTTCCTTGATTGAATTAGCTCTCACACCAATATTTGCGTCTAGAGCCTTTGCATTGAGGGCTATCTGAAAACGGCTGTGGCGCTGAAGTTGCCTGTGAATGTGGAGTTGGTGGCATGTGAAACCCGCATGTGGAGCATTCGTTTGTGTGGGATGCTCTACCAGGTTCATTCCTAGAAAATGCACTCAAAGGGCACTAAGCATAGAGTGTGAAAACTGAGTTTCCTTGAGAGCTGCTTGGAAGCCTGATGGTGTGTGAAGTTAGTGAGCCAAATGGAGTTGTTCTCCCACAAGAACCACTCGGCTGATCCTTCTTCAATATGCCCTTCACCAACATGCAGTGTTTCCTTGATTGAATTAGCTCTCACACCAATATTTGCGTCTAGAGCCTTTGCATTGAGGGCTATCTGAAAAGGGCTGTGGCGCTGAAGTTGCCTGTGAATGTGGAGTTGGTGGCATGTGAAACCCGCATGTGGAGCATTCGTTTGTGTGGGATGCTCTACCAGGTTCATTTCAGTCCTAGCCATACAAAGGGCACTAAGCATAGAGTGTGAAAACTGAGTTTCCTTGAGAGCTGCTTGGAAGCCTGATGGTGTGTGAAGTTAGTGAGCCAAATGGAGTTGTTCTCCCACAAGAACCACTCGGCTGATCCTTCTTCAATATGCCCTTCACCAACATGCAGTGTTTCCTTGATTGAATTAGCTCTCACACCAATATTTGCGTCTAGAGCCTTTGCATTGAGGGCTATCTGAAAACGGCTGTGGCGCTGAAGTTGCCTGTGAATGTGGAGTTGGTGGCATGTGAAACCTGCATGTGGAGCATTCGTTTGTGTGGGATGCTCTACCAGGTTCATTCCTAGATAATGCACTCAAAGGGCACTAAGCATAGAGTGTGAAAACTGAGTTTCCTTGAGAGCTGCTTGGAAGCCTGATGGTGTGTGAAGTTAGTGAGCCAAATAGAGTTGTTCTCCCACAAGAACCATTCGGCTGATCCTTCTTCAATATGCCCTTCCCCAACATGCAGTGTTTCCTTGATTGAATTAGCTCTCACACCAATATTTGCGTCTAGAGCCTTTGCATTGAGGGCTATCTGAAAACGGCTGTGGAGCTGAAGTTGCCTGTGAATGTGGAGTTGGTGGCATGTGAAACCCGCATGTGGAGCATTCGTTTGTGTGGGATGCTCTACCAGGTTCATTCCTAGATAATGCACTCAAAGGGCACTAAGCATAGAGTGTGAAAACTGAGTTTCCTTGAGAGCTGTTTGGAAACCTGGTGGTGTGTGAAGTTAGTGAGCCAAATGGAGTTGTTCTCCCACAAGAACCACTCGGCTGATCCTTCTTCAATATGCCCTTCACCAACATGCAGTGTTTCCTTGATTGAATTAGCTCTCACACCAATATTTGCGTCTAGAGCCTTTGCATTGAGGGCTATCTGAAAACGGCTGTGGCGCTGAAGTTGCCTGTGAATGTGGAGTTGGTGGCATGTGAAACCCGCATGTGGAGCATTCGTTTGTGTGCGATGCTCTACCAGGTTCATTTCAGTCCTAGCCATACAAGGGGCACTAAGCATAGAGCGTGAAAACTGAGTTTCCTTGAGAGCTGCTTGGAAGCCTGATGGTGTGTGAAGTTAGTGAGCCAAATGGAGTTGTTCTCCCACAAGAACCACTCGGCTGATCCTTCTTCAATATGCCCTTCACCAACAGGCAGTGTTTCCTTGATTGAATTAGCTCTCACACCAATATTTGCGTCTAGAGCCTTTGCATTGAGGGCTATCTGAAAACGGCTGTGGCGCTGAAGTTGCCTGTGAATGTGGAGTTGGTGGCATGTGAAACCCGCATGTGGAGCATTCGTTTGTGTGGGATGCTCTACCAGGTTCATTCCTAGATAATGCACTCAAAGGGCACTAAGCATAGAGTGTGAAAACTGAGTTTCCTTGAGAGCTGTTTGGAAGCCTGATGGTGTGTGAAGTTAGTGAGCCAAATGGAGTTGTTCTCCCACAAGAACCACTCGGCTGATCCTTCTTCAATATGCCCTTCACCAACATGCAGTGTTTCCTTGATTGAATTAGCTCTCACACCAATATTTGCGTCTAGAGCGTTTGCATTGAGGGCTATCTGAAAACGGCTGTGGAGCTGAAGTTGCCTGTGAATGTGGAGTTGGTGGCATGTGAAACCCGCATGTGGAGCATTCGTTTGTGTGGGATGCTCTACCAGGTTCATTCCTAGATAATGCACTCAAAGGGCACTAAGCATAGAGTGTGAAAACTGAGTTTCCTTGAGAGCTGCTTGGAAGCCTGATGGTGTGTGAAGTTAGTGAGCCAAATGGAGTTGTTCTCCCACAAGAACCACTCGGCTGATCCTTCAATATGCCCTTCACCAACATGCAGTGTTTCCTTGATTGAATTAGCTCTCACACCAATATTTGCGTCTAGAGCCTTTGCATTGAGGGCTATCTGAAAACGGCTGTGGCGCTGAAGTTGCCTGTGAATGTGGAGTTGGTGGCATGTGAAACCCGCATGTGGAGCATTCGTTTGTGTGGGATGCTCTACCAGGTTCATTCCTAGATAATGCACTCAAAGGGCACTAAGCATAGAGTGTGAAAACTGAGTTTCCTTGAGAGCTGCTTGGAAGCCTGATGGTGTGTGAAGTTAGTGAGCCAAATGGAGTTGTTCTACCACAAGAACCACTCGGCTGATCCTTCTTCAATATGCCCTTCACCAACAGGCAGTGTTTCCTTGATTGAATTAGCTCTCACACCATATTTGCGTCTAGAGCCTTTGCATTGAGGGCTATCTGAAAACGGCTGTGGCGCTGAAGTTGCCTGTGAATGGGAGTTGGTGGCATGTGAAAACCGCATGTGGAGCATTCGTTTTTGTGGGATGCTCTACCAGGTTCATTCCTAGATAATGCACTCAAAGGGCACTAAGCATAGAGTGTGAAAACTGAGTTTCCTTGAGAGCTGCTTGGAAGCCTGATGGTGTGTGAAGTTAGTGAGCCAAATGGAGTTGTTCTCCCACAAGAACCACTCGGCTGATCCTTCTTCAATATGCCCTTCACCAACATGCAGTGTTTCCTTGATTGAATTAGCTCTCACACAAATATTTGCGTCTAGAGCCTTTGCATTGAGGGCTATCTGAAACGGCTGTGGCGCTGAAGTTGCCTGTGAATGTGGAGTTGGTGGCATGTGAAACCCGCATGTGGAGCATTCGTTTGTGTGGGATGCTCTACCAGGTTCATTTCAGTCCTAGCCATACAAAGGGCACTAAGCATAGAGTGTGAAAACTGAGTTTCCTTGAGAGCTGCTTGGAAGCCTGATGGTGTGTGAAGTTAGTGAGCCAAATGGAGTTGTTCTACCACAAGAACCACTCGGCTGATCCTTCTTCAATATGCCCTTCACCAACATGCAGTGTTTCCTTGATTGAATTAGCTCTCACACCAATATTTGCGTCTAGAGCCTTTGCATTGAGGGCTATCTGAAAACGGCTGTGGCGCTGAAGTTGCCTGTGAATGTGGAGTTGGTGGCATGTAAAACCCGCATGTGGAGCATTCGTTTGTGTGGGATGCTCTACCAGGTTCATTCCTAGATAATGCACTCAAAGGGCACTAAGCATAGAGTGTGAAAACTGAGTTTCCTTGAGAGCTGCTTGGAAGCCTGATGGTGTGTGAAGTTAGTGAGCCAAATGGAGTTGTTCTCCCACAAGAACCACTCGGCTGATCCTTCTTCAATATGCCCTTCACCAACATGCAGTGTTTCCTTGATTGAATTAGCTCTCACACCAATATTTGCGTCTAGAGCCTTTGCATTGAGGGCTATCTGAAACGGCTGTGGCGCTGAAGTTGCCTGTGAATGTGGAGTTGGTGGCATGTGAAACCCGCATGTGGAGCATTCGTTTGTGTGGGATGCTCTAACCAGGTTCATTCCTAGATAATGCACTCAAAGGGCACTAAGCATAGAGTGTGAAAACTGAGTTTCCTTGAGAGCTGCTTGGAAGCCTGATGGTGTGTGAAGTTAGTGAGCCAAATGGAGTTGTTCTCCCACAAGAACCACTCGGCTGATCCTTCTTCAATATGCCCTTCACCAACAGGCAGTGTTTCCTTGATTGAATTAGCTCTCACACCAATATTTGCGTCTAGAGCCTTTGCATTGAGGGCTATCTGAAAACGGCTGTGGCGCTGAAGTTGCCTGTGAATGGGAGTTGGTGGCATGTGAAACCGCATGTGGAGCATTCGTTTTTGTGGGATGCTCTACCAGGTTCATTCCTAGATAATGCACTCAAAGGGCACTAAGCATAGAGTGTGAAAACTGAGTTTCCTTGAGAGCTGCTTGGAAGCCTGATGGTGTGTGAAGTTAGTGAGCCAAATGGAGTTGTTCTCCCACAAGAACCACTCGGCTGATCCTTCTTCAATATGCCCTTCACCAACATGCAGTGTTTCCTTGATTGAATTAGCTCTCACACCAATATTTGCGTCTAGAGCCTTTGCATTGAGGGCTATCTGAAAACGGCTGTGGCGCTGAAGTTGCCTGTGAATGTGGAGTTGGTGGCATGTGAAACCCGCATGTGGAGCATTCGTTTGTGTGGGATGCTCTACCAGGTTCATTTCAGTCCTAGCCATACAAAGGGCACTAAGCATAGAGTGTGAAAACTGAGTTTCCTTGAGAGCTGCTTGGAAGCCTGATGGTGTGTGAAGTTAGTGAGCCAAATGGAGTTGTTCTACCACAAGAACCACTCGGCTGATCCTTCTTCAATATGCCCTTCACCAACATGCAGTGTTTCCTTGATTGAATTAGCTCTCACACCAATATTTGCGTCTAGAGCCTTTGCATTGAGGGCTATCTGAAAACGGCTGTGGCGCTGAAGTTGCCTGTGAATGTGGAGTTGGTGGCATGTGAAACCCGCATGTGGAGCATTCGTTTGTGTGGGATGCTCTACCAGGTTCATTCCTAGATAATGCACTCAAAGGGCACTAAGCATAGAGTGTGAAAACTGAGTTTCCTTGAGAGCTGCTTGGAAGCCTGATGGTGTGTGAAGTTAGTGAGCCAAATGGAGTTGTTCTCCCACAAGAACCACTCGGCTGATCCTTCTTCAATATGCCCTTCACCAACATGCAGTGTTTCCTTGATTGAATTAGCTCTCACACCAATATTTGCGTCTAGAGCCTTTGCATTGAGGGCTATCTGAAAAGGGCTGTGGCGCTGAAGTTGCCTGTGAATGTGGAGTTGGTGGCATGTGAAACCCGCCTGTGGAGCATTCGTTTGTGTGGGATGCTCTACCAGGTTCATTCCTAGAAAATGCACTCAAAGGGCACTAAGCATAGAGTGTAAAAACTGAGTTTCCTTGAGAGCTGTTTGGAAGCCTGATGGTGTGTGAAGTTAGTGAGCCAAATGGAGTTGTTCTCCCACAAGAACCACTCGGCTGATCCTTCTTCAATATGCCCTTCACCAACATGCAGTGTTTCCTTGATTGAATTAGCTCTCACACCAATATTTGCGTCTAGAGCCTTTGCATTGAGGGCTATCTGAAAACGGCTGTGGCGCTGAAGTTGCCTGTGAATGTGGAGTTGGTGGCATGTGAAACCTGCATGTGGAGCATTCGTTTGTGTGGGATGCTCTACCAGGTTCATTTCAGTCCTAGCCAAACAAAGGACACTAAGCATAGAGTGTGAAAACTGAGTTTCCTTGAGAGCTGCTTGGAAGCCTGATGGTGTGTGAAGTTAGTGAGCCAAATGGAGTTGTTCTCCACAAGAACCACTCGGCTGATCCTTCTTCAATATGCCCTTCACCAACATGCAGTGTTTCCTTGATTGAATTAGCTCTCACACCAATATTTGCGTCTAGAGCCTTTGCATTGAGGGCTATCTGAAAAGGGCTGTGGCGCTGAAGTTGCCTGTGAATGTGGAGTTGGTGGCATGTGAAACCCGCATGTGGAGCATTCGTTTGTGTGGGATGCTCTACCAGGTTCATTCCTAGAAAATGCACTCAAAGGGCACTAAGCATAGAGCGTGAAAACTGAGTTTCCTTGAGAGCTGCTTGGAAGCCTGATGGTGTGTGAAGTTAGTGAGCCAAATGGAATGGTCTCCCACAAGAACCACTCGGCTGATCCTTCTTCAATATGCCCTTCACCAACATGCAGTGTTTCCTTGATTGAATTAGCTCTCACACCAATATTTGCGTCTAGAGCCTTTGCATTGAGGGCTATCTGAAAACGGCTGTGGCGCTGAAGTTGCCTGTGAATGTGGAGTTGGTGGCATGTGAAACCTGCATGTGGAGCATTCGTTTGTGTGGGATGCTCTACCAGGTTCATTCCTAGATAATGCACTCAAAGGGCACTAAGCATAGAGTGTGAAAACTGAGTTTCCTTGAGAGCTGCTTGGAAGCCTGATGGTGTGTGAAGTTAGTGAGCCAAATGGAGTTGTTCTCCCACAAGAACCACTCGGCTGATCCTTCTTCAATATGCCCTTCACCAACATGCAGTGTTTCCTTGATTGAATTAGCTCTCACACCAATATTTGCGTCTAGAGCCTTTGCATTGAGGGCTATCTGAAAACGGCTGTGGCGCTGAAGTTGCCTGTGAATGTGGAGTTGGTGGCATGTGAAACCCGCATGTGGAGCATTCGTTTGTGTGGGATGCTCTACCAGGTTCATTCCTAGAAAATGCACTCAAAGGGCACTAAGCATAGAGCGTGAAAACTGAGTTTCCTTGAGAGCTGCTTGGAAGCCTGATGGTGTGTGAAGTTAGTGAGCCAAATGGAGTTGTTCTCCCACAAGAACCACTCGGCTGATCCTTCTTCAATATGCCCTTCACCAACATGCAGTGTTTCCTTGATTGAATTAGCTCTCACACCAATATTTGCGTCTAGAGCCTTTGCATTGAGGGCTATCTGAAAACGGCTGTGGCGCTGAAGTTGCCTGTGAATGTGGAGTTGGTGGCATGTGAAACCCGCATGTGGAGCATTCGTTTGTGTGGGATGCTCTACCAGGTTCATTTCAGTCCTAGCCATACAAAGGGCACTAAGCATAGAGTGTGAAAACTGAGTTTCCTTGAGAGCTGCTTGGAAGCCTGATGGTGTGTGAAGTTAGTGAGCCAAATGGAGTTGTTCTCCCACAAGAACCACTCGGCTGATCCTTCTTCAATATGCCCTTCACCAACATGCAGTGTTTCCTTGATTGAATTAGCTCTCACACCAATATTTGCGTCTAGAGCCTTTGCATTGAGGGCTATCTGAAAACGGCTGTGGCGCTGAAGTTGCCTGTGAATGTGGAGTTGGTGGCATGTGAAACCTGCATGTGGAGCATTCGTTTGTGTGGGATGCTCTACCAGGTTCATTCCTAGATAATGCACTCAAAGGGCACTAAGCATAGAGTGTGAAACCTGAGTTTCCTTGAGAGCTGCTTGGAAGCCTGATGGTGTGTGAAGTTAGTGAGCCAAATAGAGTTGTTCTCCCACAAGAACCACTCGGCTGATCCTTCTTCAATATGCCCTTCACCAACATGCAGTGTTTCCTTGATTGAATTAGCTCTCACACCAATATTTGCGTCTAGAGCCTTTGCATTGAGGGCTATCTGAAAACGGCTGTGGCGCTGAAGTTGCCTGTGAATGTGGAGTTGGTGGCATGTGAAACCCGCCTGTGGAGCATTCGTTTGTGTGCGATGCTCTACCAGGTTCATTTCAGTCCTAGCCATACAAGGGCACTAAGCATAGAGCGTGAAAACTGAGTTTACTTGAGAGCTGCTTGGAAGCCTGATGGTGTGTGAAGTTAGTGAGCCAAATGGAGTTGTTCTCCCACAAGAACCACTCGGCTGATCCTTCTTCAATATGCCCTTCACCAACAGGCAGTGTTTCCTTGATAGAATTAGCTCTCACACCAATATTTGCGTCTAGAGCCTTTGCATTGAGGGCTATCTGAAAACGGCTGTGGCGCTGAAGTTGCCTGTGAATGTGGAGTTGGTGGCATGTGAAACCCGCATGTGGAGCATTCGTTTGTGTGGGATGCTCTACCAGGTTCATTCCTAGATAATGCACTCAAAGGGCACTAAGCATAGAGTGTGAAAACTTAGTTTCCTTGAGAGCTGCTTGGAAGCCTGATGGTGTGTGAAGTTAGAGAGCTAAATGGAGTTGTTCTCCCACAAGAACCACTCGGCTGATCCTTCTTCAATATGCCCTTCACCAACAGGCAGTGTTTCCTTGATTGAATTAGCTCTCACACCAATATTTGCGTCTAGAGCCTTTGCATTGAGGGCTATCTGAAAAGGGCTGTGGCGCTGAAGTTGCCTGTGAATGTGGAGTTGGTGGCATGTGAAACCCGCATGTGGAGCATTCGTTTGTGTGGGATGCTCTACCAGGTTCATTCCTAGATAATGCACTCAAAGGGCACTAAGCATAGAGTGTGAAAACTGAGTTTCCTTGAGAGCTGCTTGGAAGCCTGATGGTGTGTGAAGTTAGTGAGCCAAATGGAGTTGTTCTCCCACAAGAACCACTCGGCTGATCCTTCTTCAATATGCCCTTCACCAACATGCAGTGTTTCCTTGATTGAATTAGCTCTCACACCAATATTTGCGTCTAGAGCCTTTGCATTGAGGGCTATCTGAAAACGGCTGTGGCGCTGAAGTTGCCTGTGAATGTGGAGTTGGTGGCATGTGAAACCCGCATGTGGAGCATTCGTTTGTGTGGATGCTCTACCAGGTTCATTCCTAGAAAATGCACTCAAAGGGCACTAAGCATAGAGTGTGAAAACTGAGTTTCCTTGAGAGCTGCTTGGAAGCCTGATGGTGTGTGAAGTTAGTGAGCCAAATGGAGTTGTTCTCCCACAAGAACCACTCGGCTGATCCTTCTTCAATATGCCCTTCACCAACATGCAGTGTTTCCTTGATTGAATTAGCTCTCACACCAATATTTGCGTCTAGAGCCTTTGCATTGAGGGCTATCTGAAAAGGGCTGTGGCGCTGAAGTTGCCTGTGAATGTGGAGTTGGTGGCATGTGAAACCCGCATGTGGAGCATTCGTTTGTGTGGGATGCTCTACCAGGTTCATTTCAGTCCTAGCCATACAAAGGGCACTAAGCATAGAGTGTGAAAACTGAGTTTCCTTGAGAGCTGCTTGGAAGCCTGATGGTGTGTGAAGTTAGTGAGCCAAATGGAGTTGTTCTCCCACAAGAACCACTCGGCTGATCCTTCTTCAATATGCCCTTCACCAACATGCAGTGTTTCCTTGATTGAATTAGCTCTCACACCAATATTTGCGTCTAGAGCCTTTGCATTGAGGGCTATCTGAAAACGGCTGTGGCGCTGAAGTTGCCTGTGAATGTGGAGTTGGTGGCATGTGAAACCTGCATGTGGAGCATTCGTTTGTGTGGGATGCTCTACCAGGTTCATTCCTAGATAATGCACTCAAAGGGCACTAAGCATAGAGTGTGAAACCTGAGTTTCCTTGAGAGCTGCTTGGAAGCCTGATGGTGTGTGAAGTTAGTGAGCCAAATGGAGTTGTTCTCCCACAAGAACCACTCGGCTGATCCTTCTTCAATATGCCCTTCACCAACAGGCAGTGTTTCCTTGATAGAATTAGCTCTCACACCAATATTTGCGTCTAGAGCCTTTGCATTGAGGGCTATCTGAAAACGGCTGTGGCGCTGAAGTTGCCTGTGAATGTGGAGTTGGTGGCATGTGAAACCCGCATGTGGAGCATTCGTTTGTGTGGGATGCTCTACCAGGTTCATTCCTAGATAATGCACTCAAAGGGCACTAAGCATAGAGTGTGAAAACTTAGTTTCCTTGAGAGCTGCTTGGAAGCCTGATGGTGTGTGAAGTTAGAGAGCTAAATGGAGTTGTTCTCCCACAAGAACCACTCGGCTGATCCTTCTTCAATATGCCCTTCACCAACAGGCAGTGTTCCTTGATTGAATTAGCTCTCACACCAATATTTGCGTCTAGAGCCTTTGCATTGAGGGCTATCTGAAAAGGGCTGTGGCGCTGAAGTTGCCTGTGAATGTGGAGTTGGTGGCATGTGAAACCCGCATGTGGAGCATTCGTTTGTGTGGGATGCTCTACCAGGTTCATTCCTAGATAATGCACTCAAAGGGCACTAAGCATAGAGTGTGAAAACTGAGTTTCCTTGAGAGCTGTTTGGAAGCCTGATGGTGTGTGAAGTTAGTGAGCCAAATGGAGTTGTTCTCCCACAAGAACCACTCGGCTGATCCTTCTTCAATATGCCCTTCACCAACATGCAGTGTTTCCTTGATTGAATTAGCTCTCACACCAATATTTGCGTCTAGAGCCTTTGCATTGAGAGTTAACTGAAAACGGCTGTGGCGCTGAAGTTGCCTGTGAATGCTGGAGTTGGTGGCATGTGAAACCCGCATGTGGAGCATTCGTTTGTGTGGGATGCTCTACCAGGTTCATTCCTAGATAATGCACTCAAAGGGCACTAAGCATAGAGTGTGAAAACTGAGTTTCCTTGAGAGCTGTTTGGAAACCTGATGGTGTGTGAAGTTAGTGAGCCAAATGGAGTTGTTCTCCCACAAGAACCACTCGGCTGATCCTTCTTCAATATGCCCTTCACCAACATGCAGTGTTTCCTTGATTGAATTAGCTCTCACACCAATATTTGCGTCTAGAGCCTTTGCATTGAGGGCTATCTGAAAACGGCTGTGGCGCTGAAGTTGCCTGTGAATGTGGAGTTGGTGGCATGTGAAACCCGCCTGTGGAGCATTCGTTTGTGTGGGATGCTCTACCAGGTTCATTTCAGTCCTAGCCATACAAGGGGCACTAAGCATAGAGCGTGAAAACTGAGTTTCCTTGAGAGCTGCTTGGAAGCCTGATGGTGTGTGAAGTTAGTGAGCCAAATGGAGTTGTTCTCCCACAAGAACCACTCGGCTGATCCTTCTTCAATATGCCCTTCACCAACAGGCAGTGTTTCCTTGATAGAATTAGCTCTCACACCAATATTTGCGTCTAGAGCCTTTGCATTGAGGGCTATCTGAAAACGGCTGTGGCGCTGAAGTTGCCTGTGAATGTGGAGTTGGTGGCATGTGAAACCCGCATGTGGAGCATTCGTTTGTGTGGGATGCTCTACCAGGTTCATTCCTAGATAATGCACTCAAAGGGCACTAAGCATAGAGTGTGAAAACTGAGTTTCCTTGAGAGCTGCTTGGAAGCCTGATGGTGTGTGAAGTTAGAGAGCTAAATGGAGTTGTTCTCCCACAAGAACCACTCGGCTGATCCTTCTTCAATATGCCCTTCACCAACATGCAGTGTTTCCTTGATTGAATTAGCTCTCACACCAATATTTGCGTCTAGAGCCTTTGCATTGAGGGCTATCTGAAAACGGCTGTGGCGCTGAAGTTGCCTGTGAATGTGGAGTTGGTGGCATGTGAAACCCGCATGTGGAGCATTCGTTTGTGTGGGATGCTCTACCAGGTTCATTCCTAGATAATGCACTCAAAGGGCACTAAGCATAGAGTGTGAAAACTGAGTTTCCTTGAGAGCTGCTTGGAAGCCTGATGGTGTGTGAAGTTAGAGAGCTAAATGGAGTTGTTCTCCCACAAGAACCACTCGGCTGATCCTTCTTCAATATGCCCTTCACCAACAGGCAGTGTTTCCTTGATTGAATTAGCTCTCACACCAATATTTGCGTCTAGAGCCTTTGCATTGAGGGCTATCTGAAAAGGGCTGTGGCGCTGAAGTTGCCTGTGAATGTGGAGTTGGTGGCATGTGAAACCCGCATGTGGAGCATTCGTTTGTGTGGGATGCTCTACCAGGTTCATTCCTAGATAATGCACTCAAAGGGCACTAAGCATAGAGTGTGAAAACTGAGTTTCCTTGAGAGCTGTTTGGAAGCCTGATGGTGTGTGAACTTAGTGAGCCAAATGGAGTTGTTCTCCCACAAGAACCACTCGGCTGATCCTTCTTCAATATGCCCTTCACCAACATGCAGTGTTTCCTTGATTGAATTAGCTCTCACACCAATATTTGCGTCTAGAGCCTTTGCATTGAGAGTTAACTGAAAACGGCTGTGGCGCTGAAGTTGCCTGTGAATGTGGAGTTGGTGGCATGTGAAACCCGCATGTGGAGCATTCGTTTGTGTGGATGCTCTACCAGGTTCATTCCTAGATAATGCACTCAAAGGGCACTAAGCATAGAGTGTGAAAACTGAGTTTCCTTGAGAGCTGTTTGGAAACCTGATGGTGTGTGAAGTTAGTGAGCCAAATGGAGTTGTTCTCCACAAGAACCACTCGGCTGATCCTTCTTCAATATGCCCTTCACCAACATGCAGTGTTTCCTTGATTGAATTAGCTCTCACACCAATATTTGCGTCTAGAGCCTTTGCATTGAGGGCTATCTGAAAACGGCTGTGGCGCTGAAGTTGCCTGTGAATGTGGAGTTGGTGGCATGTGAAACCCGCCTGTGGAGCATTCGTTTGTGTGGGATGCTCTACCAGGTTCATTTCAGTCCTAGCCATACAAGGGGCACTAAGCATAGAGCGTGAAAACTGAGTTTCCTTGAGAGCTGCTTGGAAGCCTGATGGTGTGTGAAGTTAGTGAGCCAAATGGAGTTGTTCTCCCACAAGAACCACTCGGCTGATCCTTCTTCAATATGCCCTTCACCAACAGGCAGTGTTTCCTTGATAGAATTAGCTCTCACACCAATATTTGCGTCTAGAGCCTTTGCATTGAGGGCTATCTGAAAACGGCTGTGGCGCTGAAGTTGCCTGTGAATGTGGAGTTGGTGGCATGTGAAACCCGCATGTGGAGCATTCGTTTGTGTGGGATGCTCTACCAGGTTCATTCCTAGATAATGCACTCAAAGGGCACTAAGCATAGAGTGTGAAAACTGAGTTTCCTTGAGAGCTGCTTGGAAGCCTGATGGTGTGTGAAGTTAGAGAGCTAAATGGAGTTGTTCTCCCACAAGAACCACTCGGCTGATC
>NW_026696428.1:0-32078 GCF_030435755.1 Ochotona princeps
GATCAGCCGAGTGGTTCTTGTGCGAGAACAACTCCATTTGTGTCACTAACTTCACACACCATCAGGCTTCCAAGCAGCTCTCAAGGAAACTCAGTTTTCACACTCTATGCTTAGTGCCCTTTGAGTGCATTATCTAGGAATGAACCTGGTAGAGCATCCCACACAAACGAATGCTCCACATGCGGGTTTCACATGCCACCAACTCCACATTCACAGGCAACTTCAGCGCCACAGCCGTTTTCAGATAGCCCTCAATGCAAAGGCTCTAGACGCAAATATTGGTGTGAGAGCTAATTCAATCAAGGAAACATTGCATGTTGGTGAAGGGCATATTGAAGAAGGATCAGCCGAGTGGTTCTTGTGGGAGAACAACTCCATTTGGCTCACTAACTTCACACACCATCGCGCTTCCAAGCAGCTCTCAAGGAAACTCAGTTTTCACACTCTATGCTTAGTGCCCTTTGAGTGCCTAGGACTGAAATGAAGCTTGGTGAGCATCCCACACAAACGAATGCTCCACATGCGGGTTTCACATGCCAACAACTCCACATTCACAGGCAACATCAGCGCCACAGCCGTTTTCAGATAGCCCTCAATGCAAAGGCTCTAGACGCAAATATTGGTGTGAGAGCTAATCAATCAAGGAAACACTGCATGTTGGTGAAGGGCATATTGAAGAAGGATCAGCCGAGTGGTTCTTGTGGGAGAACAACTCCATTTGGCTCACTAACTTCACATACCATCAGGCTTACAAGCAGCTCTCAAGGAAACTCAGTTTTCACACTCTATGCTTAGTGCCCTTTGAGTGCCTAGGACTGAAATGAAGCTTGGTGAGCATCCCACACAAACGAATGCTCCACATGCGGGTTTCACATGCCACCAACTCCACATTCACAGGCAACTTCAGCGCCACAGCCATTTTCAGATAGCCCTCAATGCAAAAGCTCTAGACGCAAATATTGGTGTGAGAGCTAATTCAATCAAGGAAACACTGCATGTTGGTGAAGGGCATATTGAAGAAGGATCAGCCGAGTGGTTCTTGTGCGAGAACAACTCCATTTGCCTCACTAACTTCACACACCATCAGGCTTCCAAGCAGCTCTCAAGGAAACTCAGTTTTCACACTCTATGCTTAGTGCCCTTTCACTGCATTATCTAGGAATGAACCTGGTAGAGCATCCCACACAAACGAATGCTCCACATGCGGGTTTCACATGCCACCAACTCCACATTCACAGGCAACTTCAGCGCCACAGCCATTTTCAGATAGCCCTCAATGCAAAGGCTCTAGACGCAAATATTGGTGTGAGAGCTAATTCAATCAAGGAAACACTGCATGTTGGTGAAGGGCATATTGAAGAAGGATCAGCCGAGTGGTTCTTGTGGGAGAACAACTCCATTTGGCTCACTAACTTCACACACCATCAGGCTTCCAAGCAGCTCTCAAGGAAACTCAGTTTTCACACTCTATGCTTAGTGCCCTTTGAGTGCATTATCTAGGAATGAACCTGGTAGAGCATCCCACACAAACGAATGCTCCACATGCGGGTTTCACATGCCACCAACTCCACATTCACAGGCAACTTCAGCGCCACAGCCGTTTTCAGATAGCCCTCAATGCAAAGGCTCTAGACGCAAATATTGGTGTGAGAGCTAATTCAATCAAGGAAACATTGCATGTTGGTGAAGGGCATATTGAAGAAGGATCAGCCGAGTGGTTCTTGTGCGAGAACAACTCCATTTGTGTCACTAACTTCACACACCATCAGGCTTCCAAGCAGCTCTCAAGGAAACTCAGTTTTCACACTCTATGCTTAGTGCCCTTTGAGTGCATTATCTAGGAATGAACCTGGTAGAGCATCCCACACAAACGAATGCTCCACATGCGGGTTTCACATGCCACCAACTCCACATTCACAGGCAACTTCAGCGCCACAGCCGTTTTCAGATAGCCCTCAATGCAAAGGCTCTAGACGCAAATATTGGTGTGAGAGCTAATTCAATCAAGGAAACATTGCATGTTGGTGAAGGGCATATTGAAGAAGGATCAGCCGAGTGGTTCTTGTGGGAGAACAACTCCATTTGGCTCACTAACTTCACACACCATCGCGCTTCCAAGCAGCTCTCAAGGAAACTCAGTTTTCACACTCTATGCTTAGTGCCCTTTGAGTGCCTAGGACTGAAATGAAGCTTGGTGAGCATCCCACACAAACGAATGCTCCACATGCGGGTTTCACATGCCACCAACTCCACATTCACAGGCAACTTCAGCGCCACAGCCATTTTCAGATAGCCCTCAATACAAAGGCTCTAGACGCAAATATTGGTGTGAGAGCTAATTCAATCAAGGAAACACTGCATGTTGGTGAAGGGCATATTGAAGAAGGATCAGCCGAGTGGTTCTTGTGGGAGAACAACTCCATTTGGCTCACTAACTTCACACACCATCAGGCTTCCAAGCAGCTCTCAAGGAAACTCAGTTTTCACACTCTATGCTTAGTGCCCTTTCACTGCATTATCTAGGAATGAACCTGGTACAGCTTCCCACACAAACCAATGCTCCACATGCGGGTTTCACATGCCACCAACTCCACATTCACAGGCAACTTCAGCGCCACAGCCGTTTTCAGATAGCCCTCAATGCAAAGGCTCTAGACGCAAATATTGGTGTGAGAGCTAATTCAATCAAGGAAACACTGCATGTTGGTGAAGGGCATATTGAAGAAGGATCAGCCGAGTGGTTCTTGTGGGAGAACAACTCCATTTGGCTCACTAACTTCACACACCATCAGGCTTCCAAGCAGCTCTCAAGCAAACTCAGTTTTCACAGTCTATGCTTAGTGCCCTTTGAGTGCATTATCTAGGAATGAACCTGGTAGAGCATCCCACACAAACGAATGCTCCACATGCGGGTTTCACATGCCACCAACTCCACATTCACAGGCAACTTCAGCGCCACAGCCGTTTTCAGATAGCCCTCAATGCAAAGGCTCTAGACGCAAATATTGGTGTGAGAGCTAATTCAATCAAGGAAACACTGCATGTTGGTGAAGGGCATATTGAAGAAGGATCAGCCGAGTGGTTCTTGTGGGAGAACAACTCCATTTGGCTCACTAACTTCACACACCATCAGGCTTCCAAGCAGCTCTCAAGGAAACTCAGTTTTCACACACTATGCTTAGTACCCTTTGAGTGAATTATCTAGGAATGAACCTGGTAGAGCATCCCACACAAACGAATGCTCCACATGCGGGTTTCACATGCCACCAACTCCACATTCACAGGCAACTTCAGCGCCACAGCCGTTTTCCGATAGCCCTCAATGCAAAGGCTCTAGACGCAAATATTGGTGTGAGAGCTAATTCAATCAAGGAAACACTGCATGTTGGTGAAGGGCATATTGAAGAAGGATCAGCCGAGTGGTTCTTGTGCGAGAACAACTCCATTTGGCTCACTAACTTCACACACCATCAGGCTTCCAAGCAGCTCTCAAGGAAACTCAGTTTTCACACTCTATGCTTAGTGCCCTTTGAGTGCCTAGGACTGAAATGAAGCTTGGTGAGCATCCCACACAAACGAATGCTCCACATGCAGGTTTCACATGCCACCAACTCCACATTCACAGGCAACTTCAGCGCCACAGCCGTTTGCAGATAGCCCTCAATGCAAAGGCTCTAGCCGCAAATATTGGTGTGAGAGCTAATTCAATCAAGGAAACACTGCATGTTGGTGAAGGGCATATTGAAGAAGGATCAGCCGAGTGGTTCTTGTGCGAGAACAACTCCACTTGGCTCACTAACTTCACACACCATCAGGCTTCCAAGCAGCTCTCAAGGAAACTCAGTTTTCACACTCTATGCTTAGTGCCCTTTCACTGCATTATCTAGGAATGAACCTGGTAGAGCATCCCACACAAACGAATGCTCCACATGCGGGTTTCACATGCCACCAACTCCACATTCACAGGCAACTTCAGCGCCACAGCCGTTTTCAGATAGCCCTCAATGCAAAGGCTCTAGACGCAAATATTGGTGTGAGAGCTAATTCAATCAAGGAAACACTGCATGTTGCTGAAGGGCATATTGAAGAAGGATCAGCCGAGTGGTTCTTGTGGGAGAACAACTCCATTTGGCTCACTAACTTCACACACCATCAGGCTTCCAAGCAGCTCTCAAGGAAACTCAGTTTTCACACTCTATGCTTAGTGCCCTTTCACTGCATTATCTAGGAATGAACCTGGTAGAGCATCCCACACAAACGAATGCTCCACATGCGGGTTTCACATGCCACCAACTCCACATTCACAGGCAACTTCAGCGCCACAGCCGTTTTCAGATAGCCCTCAATGCAAAGGCTCTAGACGCAAATATTGGTGTGAGAGCTAATTCAATCAAGGAAACACTGCATGTTGGTGAAGGGCATATTGAAGAAGGATCAGCCGAGTGGTTCTTGTGGGAGAACAACTCCATTTGGCTCACTAACTTCACACACCATCAGGCTTCCAAGCAGCTCTCAAGGAAACTCAGTTTTCACACACTATGCTTAGTGCCCTTTGAGTGCATTATCTAGGAATGAACCTGGTAGAGCATCCCACACAAACGAATGCTCCACATGCGGGTTTCACATGCCACCAACTCCACATTCACAGGCAACTTCAGCGCCACAGCCGTTTTCAGATAGCCCTCAATGCAAAGGCTCTAGACGCAAATATTGGTGTGAGAGCTAATTCAATCAAGGAAACATTGCATGTTGGTGAAGGGCATATTGAAGAAGGATCAGCCGAGTGGTTCTTGAGGGAGAACAATTCCATTTGGCTCACTAACTTCACACACCATCAGGCTTCCAAGCAGCTCTCAAGGAAACTCAGTTTTCACACTCTATGCTTAGTGCCCTTTGAGTGACTAGGACTGAAATGAAGCTTGGTGAGCATCCCACACAAACGAATGCTCCACATGCGGGTTTCACATGCCACCAACTCCACATTCACAGGCAACTTCAGCGCCACAGCCGTTTTCAGATAGCCCTCAATGCAAAGGCTCTAGACGCAAATATTGGTGTGAGAGCTAATTCAATCAAGGAAACACTGCATGTTGGTGAAGGGCATATTGAAGAAGGATCAGCCGAGTGGTTCTTGTGCGAGAACAACTCCATTTGGCTCACTAACTTCACACACCATCAGGCTTCCAAGCAGCTCTCAAGGAAACTCAGTTTTCACACTCTATGCTTAGTGCTCTTTCACTGCATTATCTAGGAATGAACCTGGTAGAGCATCCCACACAAACGAATGCTCCACATGCGGGTTTCACATGCCACCAACTCCACATTCACAGGCAACTTCAGCGCCACAGCCGTTTTCAGATAGCCCTCAATGCAAAGGCTCTAGACGCAAATATTGGTGTGAGAGCTAATTCAATCAAGGAAACACTGCATGTTGGTGAAGGGCATATTGAAGAAGGATCAGCCGAGTGGTTCTTGTGCGAAAACAACTCCATTTGGCTCACTAACTTCACACACCATCAGGCTTCCAAGCAGCTCTCAAGGAAACTCAGTTTTCACACTCTATGCTTAGTGCCCTTTCACTGCATTATCTAGGAATGAACCTGGTAGAGCATCCCACACAAACGAATGCTCCACATGCGGGTTTCACATGCCACCAACTCCACATTCACAGGCAACTTCAGCGCCACAGCCATTTTCAGATAGCCCTCAATGCAAAGGCTCTAGACGCAAATATTGGTGTGAGAGCTAATTCAATCAAGGAAACACTGCATGTTGCTGAAGAGCATTTTGAAGAAGGATCAGCCGAGTGGTTCTTGTGGGAGAACAACTCCATTTGGCTCACTAACTTCACACACCATCAGGCTTCCAAGCAGCTCTCAAGGAAACTCAGTTTTCACACACTATATGCTTAGTGCCCTTTGAGTGAATTATCTAGGAATGAACCTGGTAGAGCATCCCACACAAACGAATGCTCCACATGCGGGTTTCACATGCCACCAACTCCACATTCACAGGCAACTTCAGCGCCACAGCCGTTTTCAGATAGCCCTCAATGCAAAGGCTCTAGACGCAAATATTGGTGTGAGAGCTAATTCAATCAAGGAAACATTGCATGTTGGTGAGGGGCATATTGAAGAAGGATCAGCCGAGTGGTCCTTGTGGGAGAACAACTCCATTTGGCTCACAAACTTCACACACCATCAGGCTTCCAAGCAGCTCTCAAGGAAACTCAGTTTTCACACTCTAGGCTTAGTGCCCTTTGAGTGCATTATCTAGGAATGAACCTGGTAGAGCATCCCACACAAACGAATGCTCCACATGAGGGTTTCACATGCCACCAACTCCACATTCACAGGCAACTTCAGCGCCACAGCCATTTTCAGATAGCCCTCAATGCAAAGGCTCTAGACGCAAATATTGGTGTGAGAGCTAATTCAATCAAGGAAACACTGCATGTTGGTGAAGGGCATATTGAAGAAGGATCAGCCGAGTGGTTCTTGTGCGAGAACAACTCCATTTGGCTCACTAACTTCACACACCATCAGGCTTCCAAGCAGCTCTCAAGGAAACTCAGTTTTCACACTCTATGCTTAGTGCCCTTTCACTGCATTATCTAGGAATGAACCTGGTAGAGCATCCCACACAAACGAATGCTCCACATGCGGGTTTCACATGCCACCAACTCCACATTCACAGGCAACTTCAGCGCCACAACCGTTTTCAGATAGCCCTCAATGCAAAGGCTCTAGACGCAAATATTGGTGTGAGAGCTAATTCAATCAAGAAAACATTGCATGTTTGTGAAGGGCATATTGAAGAAGGATCAGCCGAGTGGTTCTTGTGGGAGAACAACTCCATTTGGCTCACTAACTTCACACACCATCAGGCTTCCAAGCAGCTCTCAAGGAAACTCAGTTTTCACACTCTATGCTTAGTGCCCTTTGAGTGCCTAGCACTGAAATGAAGCTTGCTGAGCATCCCACACAAACGAATGCTCCACATGCGGGTTTCACATGCCACCAACTCCACATTCACAGGCAACTTGAGCGCCACAGCCATTTTCAGATAGAACTCAATGCAAAGGCTCTAGACGCAAATATTGGTGTGAGAGCTAATTCAATCAAGGAAACATTGCATGTTGGTGAAGGGCATATTGAAGAAGGATCAGCCGAGTGGTCCTTGTGGGAGAACAACTCCATTTGGCTCACTAACTTCACATACCATCAGGCTTCCAAGCAGCTCTCAAGGAAACTCAGTTTTCACACTCTATGCTTAGTGCCCTTTCACTGCATTATCTAGGAATGAAGCTGGTAGAGCATCCCACACAAACGAATGCTCCACATGCGGGTTTCACATGCCACCAACTCCACATTCACAGGCAACTTCAGCGCCACAGCCGTTTTCAGATAGCCCTCAATGCAAAGGCTCTAGACGCAAATATTGGTGTGAGAGCTAATTCAATCAAGGAAACACTGCATGTTGGTGAAGGGCATATTGAAGAAGGATCAGCCGAGTGGTTCTTGTGGGAGAACAACTCCATTTGGCTCACTAACTTCACACACCATCAGGCTTCCAAGCAGCTCTCAAGGAAACTCAGTTTTCACACCCTATGCTTAGTGCTCTTTCACTGCATTATCTAGGAATGAACCTGGTAGAGCATCCCACACAAACGAATGCTCCACATGCGGGTTTCACATGCCACCAACTCCACATTCACAGGCAACTTCAGCGCCACAGCCGTTTTCAGATAGCCCTCAATGCAAAGGCTCTAGACGCAAATATTGGTGTGAGAGATAATTCAATCAAGGAAACACTGCATGTTGGTGAAGGGCATATTGAAGAAGGATCAGCCGAGTGGTTCTTGTGGGAGAACAACTCCATTTGGCTCACTAACTTCACACACCATCAGGCTTCCAAGCAGCTCTCAAGGAAACTCAGTTTTCACACTCTATGCTTAGTGCCCTTTCACTGCATTATCTAGGAATGAACCTGGTAGAGCATCCCACACAAAAGAATGCTCCACATGCGGGTTTCACATGCCACCAACTCCACATTCACAGGCAACTTCAGCGCCACAGCCGTTTTCAGATAGCCCTCAATGCAAAGGCTCTAGACGCAAATATTGGTGTGAGAGCTAATTCAATCAAGGAAACATTGCATGTTGGTGAAGGGCATATTGAAGAAGGATCAGCCGAGTGGTTCTTGTGGGAGAACAACTCCATTTGGCTCACTAACTTCACACACCATCAGGCTTCCAAGCAGCTCTCAAGGAAACTCAGTTTTCACACTCTATGCTTAGTGCCCTTTGAGTGCCTAGGACTGAAATGATGCTTGCTGAGCATCCCACACAAACGAATGCTCCACATGCGGGTTTCACATGCCACCAACTCCACATTCACAGGCAACTTCAGCGCCACAGCCGTTTTCAGATAGCCCTCAATGCAAAGGCTCTAGACGCAAATATTGGTGTGAGAGCTAATTCAATCAAGGAAACACTGCATGTTGGTGAAGGGCATATTGAAGAAGGATCAGCCGAGGGGTCCTTGTGGGAGAACAACTCCATTTGGCTCACAAACTTCACACACCATCAGGCTTCCAAGCAGCTCTCAAGGAAACTCAGTTTTCACACTCTAGGCTTAGTGCCCTTTGAGTGCATTATCTAGGAATGAACCTGGTAGAGCATCCCACACAAACAAATGCTCCACATGCGGGTTTCACATGCCACCAACTCCACATTCACAGGCAACTTCAGCGCCACAGCCATTTTCAGATAGCCCTCAATGCAAAGGCTCTAGACGCAAATATTGGTGTGAGAGCTAATTCAATCAAGGAAACACTGCATGTTGGTGAAGGGCATATTGAAGAAGGATCAGCCGAGTGGTTCTTGTGCGAGAACAACTCCATTTGCCTCACTAACTTCACACACCATCAGGCTTCCAAGCAGCTCTCAAGGAAACTCAGTTTTCACACTCTATGCTTAGTGCCCTTTGAGTGCCTAGGACTGAAATGAAGCTTGGTGAGCATCCCACACAAACGAATGCTCCACATGCGGGTTTCACATGCCACCAACTCCACATTCACAGGCAACTTCAGCGCCACAGCCGTTTTCAGATAGCCCTCAATGCAAAGGCTCTAGACGCAAATATTGGTGTGAGAGCTAATTCAATCAAGGAAACACTGCATGTTGGTGAAGGGCATATTGAAGAAGGATCAGCCGAGTGGTTCTTGTGGGAGAACAACTCCATTTGGCTCACTAACTTCACACACCATCAGGCTTCCAAGCAGCTCTCAAGGAAACTCAGTTTTCACACTCTATGCTTAGTGCCCTTTCACTGCATTATCTAGGAATGAACCTGGTAGAGCATCCCACACAAAAGAATGCTCCACATGCGGGTTTCACATGCCACCAACTCCACATTCACAGGCAACTTCAGCGCCACAGCCATTTTCAGATAGCCCTCAATGCAAAGGCTCTAGACGCAAATATTGGTGTGAGAGCTAATTCAATCAAGGAAACATTGCATGTTGCTGAAGAGCATATTGAAGAAGGATCAGCCGAGTGGTTCTTGTGCGAGAACAACTCCATTTGGCTCACTAACTTCACACACCATCAGGCTTCCAAGCAGCTCTCAAGGAAACTCAGTTTTCACACTCTAGGCTTAGTGCCCTTTGAGTGCATTATCTAGGAATGAACCTGGTAGAGCATCCCACACAAACGAATGCTCCACATGCGGGTTTCACATGCCACCAACTCCACATTCACAGGCAACTTCCGCGCCACAGCCGTTTTCAGATAACCCTCAATGCAAAGGCTCTAGACGCAAATATTGGTGTGAGAGCTAATTCAATCAAGGAAACATTGCATGTTGGTGAAGGGCATATTGAAGAAGGATCAGCCGAGTGGTTCTTGTGGGAGAACAACTCCATTTGGCTCACTAACTTCACACACCATCAGGCTTTCAAGCAGCTCTCAAGGAAACTCAGTTTTCACACACTATGCTTAGTGCCCTTTGAGTGAATTATCTAGGAATGAACCTGGTAGAGCATCCCACACAAACGAATGCTCCACATGCGGGTTTCACATGCCACCAACTCCACATTCACAGGCAACTTCAGCGCCACAGCCGTTTTCAGATAGCCCTCAATGCAAAGGCTCTAGACGCAAATATTGGTGTGAGAGCTAATTCAATCAAGGAAACATTGCATGTTGGTGAAGGGCATATTGAAGAAGGATCAGCCGAGTGGTTCTTGTGGGAGAACAACTCCATTTGGCTCACTAACTTCACACACCATCAGGCTTCCAAGCAGCTCTCAAGGAAACTCAGTTTTCACACACTATGCTTAGTGCCCTTTGAGTGCCTAGGACTGAAATGATGCTTGCTGAGCATCCCACACAAACGAATGCTCCACATGCGGGTTTCACATGCCACCAACTCCACATTCACAGGCAACTTCAGCGCCACAGCCGTTTTCAGATAGCCCTCAATGCAAAGGCTCTAGACGCAAATATTGGTGTGAGAGCTAATTCAATCAAGGAAACACTGCATGTTGGTGAAGGGCATATTGAAGAAGGATCAGCCGAGGGGTCCTTGTGGGAGAACAACTCCATTTGGCTCACAAACTTCACACACCATCAGGCTTCCAAGCAGCTCTCAAGGAAACTCAGTTTTCACACTCTAGGCTTAGTGCCCTTTGAGTGCATTATCTAGGAATGAACCTGGTAGAGCATCCCACACAAACGAATGCTCCACATGCGGGTTTCACATGCCACCAACTCCACATTCACAGGCAACTTCAGCGCCACAGCCATTTTCAGATAGCCCTCAATGCAAAGGCTCTAGACGCAAATATTGGTGTGAGAGCTAATTCAATCAAGGAAACACTGCATGTTGGTGAAGGGCATATTGAAGAAGGATCAGCCGAGTGGTTCTTGTGGGAGAACAACTCCATTTGGCTCACTAACTTCACACACCATCAGGCTTCCAAGCAGCTCTCAAGGAAACTCAGTTTTCACACTCTATGCTTAGTGCCCTTTCACTGCATTATCTAGGAATGAACCTGGTAGAGCATCCCACACAAACGAATGCTCCACATGCGGGTTTCACATGCCACCAACTCCACATTCACAGGCAACTTCAGCGCCACAACCGTTTTCAGATAGCCCTCAATGCAAAGGCTCTAGACGCAAATATTGGTGTGGGAGCTAATTCAATCAAGGAAACACTGCATGTTGGTGAAGGGCATATTGAAGAAGGATCAGCCGAGTGGTTCTTGTGGGAGAACAACTCCATTTGGCTCACTAACTTCACACACCATCAGGCTTCCAAGCAGCTCTCAAGGAAACTCAGTTTTCACACTCTATGCTTAGTGCCCTTTCACTGCATTATCTAGGAATGAACCTGGTAGAGCATCCCACACAAACGAATGCTCCACATGCGGGTTTCACATGCCACCAACTCCACATTCACAGGCAACTTCCGCGCCACAGCCGTTTTCAGATAGCCCTCAATGCAAAGGCTCTAGACGCAAATATTGGTGTGAGAGCTAATTCAATCAAGAAAACATTGCATGTTTGTGAAGGGCATATTGAAGAAGGATCAGCCGAGTGGATCTTGTGGGAGAACAACTCCATTTGGCTCACTAACTTCACACACAATCAGGCTTCCAAGCAGCTCTCAAGGAAACTCAGTTTTCACACTCTATGCTTAGTGCCCTTTGAGTGCCTAGGACTGAAATGAAGCTTGGAGAGCATCCCACACAAACGAATGCTCCACATGCGGGTTTCACATGCCACCAACTCCACATTCACAGGCAACTTCAGCGCCACAGCCATTTTGAGATAGCCCTCAATGCAAAGGCTCTAGACGCAAATATTGGTGTGAGAGCTAATTCAATCAAGGAAACATTGCATGTTGGTGAAGGGCATATTGAATAAGGATCAGCCGAGTGGTCCTTGTGGTAGAACAACTCCATTTGGCTCACTAACTTCACACACCATCAGGCTTCCAAGCAGCTCTCAAGGAAACTCAGTTTTCACACTCTAGGCTTAGTGCCCTTTGAGTGCATTATCTAGGAATGAACCTGGTAGAGCATCCCACACAAACGAATGCTCCACATGCGGGTTTCACATGCCACCAACTCCACATTCACAGGCAACTTCACCGCCACAGCCGTTTTCAGATAGCCCTCAATGCAAAGGCTCTAGACGCAAATATTGGTGTGAGAGCTAATTCAATCAAGGAAACACTGCATGTTGGTGAAGGGCATATTGAAGAAGGATCAGCCGAGTGGTTCTTGTGGGAGAACAACTCCATTTGGCTCACTAACTTCACACACCATCAGGCTTCCAAGCAGCTCTCAAGGAAACTCAGTTTTCACACCCTATGCTTAGTGCCCTTTACTGCATTATCTAGGAATGAACCTGGTAGAGCATCCCACACAAACGAATGCTCCACATGCGGGTTTCACATGATACCAACTCCACATTCACAGGCAACTTCCGCGCCACAGCCGTTTTCAGATAACCCTCAATGCAAAGGCTCTAGACGCAAATATTGGTGTGAGAGCTAATTCAATCAAGGAAACACTGCATGTTGGTGAAGGGCATATTGAAGAAGGATCAGCCGAGTGGTTCTTGTGCGAGAACAACTCCATTTGGCTCACTAACTTCACACACCATCAGGCTTCCAAGCAGCTCTCAAGGAAACTCAGTTTTCACACTCTATGCTTAGTGCCCTTTGAGTGCATTATCTAGGAATGAACCTGGTAGAGCATCCCACACAAACGAATGCTCCACATGCGGGTTTCACATGCCACCAAGTCCACATTCACAGGCAACTTCAGCGCCACAGCCGTTTTCAGATAACCCTCAATGCAAAGGCTCTAGACGCAAATATTGGTGTGAGAGCTAATTCAATCAAGGAAACATTGCATGTTGGTGAAGGGCATATTGAAGAAGGATCAGCCGAGTGGTTCTTGTGCGAGAACAGCTCCATTTGGCTCACTAACTTCACACACCATCAGGCTTCCAAGCAGCTCTCAAGGAAACTCAGTTTTCACACTCTATGCTTAGTGCCCTTTGAGTGCATTATCTAGGAATGAACCTGGTAGAGCATCCCACACAAACGAATGCTCCACATGCGGGTTTCACATGCCACCAACTCCACATTCACAGGCAACTTCCGCGCCACAGCCGTTTTCAGATAACCCTCAATGCAAAGGCTCTAGACGCAAATATTGGTGTGAGAGCTAATTCAATCAAGAAAACATTGCATGTTTGTGAAGGGCATATTGAAGAAGGATCAGCCGAGTGGTTCTTGTGGGAGAACAACTCCATTTGGCTCACTAACTTCACACACCATCAGGCTTCCAAGCAGCTCTCAAGGAAACTCAGTTTTCACACTCTAGGCTTAGTGCCCTTTGAGTGCCTAGGACTGAAATGAAGCTTGGTGAGCATCCCACACAAACGAATGCTCCACATGCGGGTTTCACATGCCACCAACTCCACATTCACAGGCAAATTCCGCGCCACAGCCGTTTTCAGATAACCCTCAATGCAAAGGCTCTAGACGCAAATATTGGTGTGAGAGCTAATTCAATCAAGAAAACATTGCATGTTGGTGAAGGGCATATTGAAGAAGGATCAGCCGAGTGGTTCTTGTGGGAGAACAACTCCATTTGGCTCACTAACTTCACACACCATCAGGCTTCCAAGCAGCTCTCAAGGAAACTCAGTTTTCACACTCTATGCTTAGTGCCCTTTGAGTGCCTAGGACTGAAATGATGCTTGCTGAGCATCCCACACAAACGAATGCTCCACATGCGGGTTTCACATGCCACCAACTCCACATTCACAGGCAACTTCAGCGCCACAGCCGTTTTCAGATAGCCCTCAATGCAAAGGCTCTAGACGCAAATATTGGTGTGAGAGCTAATTCAATCAAGGAAACACTGCATGTTGGTGAAGGGCATATTGAAGAAGGATTAGCCGAGTGGTTCTTGTGCGAGAACAACTCCATTTGGCTCACTAACTTCACACACCATCAGGCTTCCAAGCAGCTCTCAAGGAAACTCAGTTTTCACACTCTATGCTTAGTGCCCTTTCACTCCATTATCTAGGAATGAACCTGGTAGAGCATCCCACACAAACGAATGCTCCACATGCGGGTTTCACATGCCACCAACTCCACATTCACAGGCAACTTCAGCGCCACAGCCGTTTTCAGATAGCCCTCAATGCAAAGGCTCTAGACGCAAATATTGGTGTGAGAGCTAATTCAATCAATGAAACACTGCATGTTGGTGAAGGGCATATTGAAGAAGGATCAGCCGAGTGGTTCTTGTGCGAGAACAACTCCATTTGGCTCACTAACTTCACACACCATCAGGCTTCCAAGCAGCTCTCAAGGAAACTCAGTTTTCAAACTCTATGCTTAGTGCCCTTTCACTGCATTATCTAGGAATGAACCTGGTAGAGCATCCCACACAAACGAATGCTCCACATGCGGGTTTCACATGCCACCAACTCCACATTCACAGGCAACTTCAGCGCCACAGCCGTTTTCAGATAGCCCTCAATGCAAAGGCTCTAGACGCAAATATTGGTGTGAGAGCTAATTCAATCAATGAAACACTGCATGTTGGTGAAGGGCATATTGAAGAAGGATCAGCCGAGTGGTTCTTGTGGGAGAACAACTCCATTTGGCTCACTAACTTCACACACCATCAGGCTTCCAAGCAGCTCTCAAGGAAACTCAGTTTTCACACTCTATGCTTAGTGCCCTTTCACAGCATTATCTAGGAATGAACCTGGTAGAGCATCCCACACAAACGAATGCTCCACATGCGGGTTTCACATGCCACCAACTCCACATTCACAGGCAACTTCAGCGCCACAGCCGTTTTCAGATAGCCCTCAATGCAAAGGCTCTAGACGCAAATATTGGTGTGAGAGCTAATTCAATCAAGGAAACACTGCATGTTGGTGAAGGGCATATTGAAGAAGGATCAGCCTAGTGGTTCTTGTGCGAGAACAACTCCATTTGGCTCACTAACTTCACACACCATCAGGCTTCCAAGCAGCTCTCAAGGAAACTCAGTTTTCACACTCTATGCTTAGTGCCCTTTGAGTGCATTATCTAGGAATGAACCTGGTAGAGCATCCCACACAAACGAATGCTCCACATGCGGGTTTCACATGCCACCAACTCCACATTCACAGGCAACTTCAGCGCCACAGCCGTTTTCAGATAGCCCTCAATGCAAAGGCTCTAGACGCAAATATTGGTGTGAGAGCTAATTCAATCAAGGAAACACTGCATGTTGGTGAAGGGCATATTGAAGAAGGATCAGCCGAGTGGTTCTTGTGGGAGAACAACTCCATTTGGCTCACTAACTTCACACACCATCAGGCTTTCAAGCAGCTCTCAAGGAAACTCAGTTTTCACACACTATGCTTAGTGCCCTTTGAGTGCATTATCTAGGAATGAACCTGGTAGAGCATCCCACACAAACGAATGCTCCACATGCGGGTTTCACATGCCACCAACTCCACATTCACAGGCAACTTCAGCGCCACAGCCATTTTCAGATAGCCCTCAATGCAAAGGCTCTAGACGCAAATATTGGTGTGAGAGCTAATTCAATCAAGGAAACACTGCATGTTGGTGAAGGGCATATTGAAGAAGGATCAGCCGAGTGGTTCTTGTGCGAGAACAACTCCATTTGGCTCACTAACTTCACACACCATCAGGCTTCCAAGCAGCTCTCAAGGAAACTCAGTTTTCACACTCTATGTTTAGTGCCCTTTCACTGCATTATCTAGGAATGAACCTGGTAGAGCATCCCACACAAACGAATGCTCCACATGCGGGTTTCACATGCCACCAACTCCACATTCACAGGCAACTTCAGCGCCACAGCCGTTTTCAGATAGCCCTCAATGCAAAGGCTCTAGACGCAAATATTGGTGTGAGAGCTAATTCAATCAAAGAAACACTGCATGTTGGTGAAGGGCATATTGAAGAAGGATCAGCCGAGTGGTTCTTCTGCGAGAACAACTCCATTTGGCTCACTAACTTCACACACCATCAGGCTTCCAAGCAGCTCTCAAGGAAACTCAGTTTTCACACTCTATGCTTAGTGCCCTTTCACTGCATTATCTAGGAATGAACCTGGTAGAGCATCCCACACAAACGAATGCTCCACATGCGGGTTTCACATGCCACCAACTCCACATTCACAGGCAACTTCCGCGCCACAGCCGTTTTCAGATAGCCCTCAATGCAAAGGCTCTAGACGCAAATATTGGTGTGAGAGCTAATTCAATCAAGAAAACATTGCATGTTTGTGAAGGGCATATTGAAGAAGGATCAGCCGAGTGGTTCTTGTGGGAGAACAACTCCATTTGGCTCACTAACTTCACACACAATCAGGCTTCCAAGCAGCTCTCAAGGAAACTCAGTTTTCACACTCTATGCTTAGTGCCCTTTGAGTGCCTAGGACTGAAATGAAGCTTGCTGAGCATCCCACACAAACGAATGCTCCACATGCGGGTTTCACATGCCACCAACTCCATATTCACAGGCAACTTCAGCGCCACAACCGTTTTCAGATAGCCCTCAATGCAAAGGCTCTAGACGCAAATATTGGTGTGAGAGCTAATTCAATCAAGGAAACACTGCATGTTGGTGAAGGGCATATTGAAGAAGGATCAGCCGAGTGGTTCTTGTGCGAGAACAGCTCCATTTGGCTCACTAACTTCACACACCATCAGGCTTCCAAGCAGCTCTCAAGGAAACTCAGTTTTCACACTCTATGCTTAGTGCCCTTTGAGTGCATTATCTAGGAATGAACCTGGTAGAGCATCCCACACAAACGAATGCTCCACATGCGGGTTTCACATGCCACCAACTCCACATTCACAGGCAACTTCCGCGCCACAGCCGTTTTCAGATAACCCTCAATGCAAAGGCTCTAGACGCAAATATTGGTGTGAGAGCTAATTCAATCAAGAAAACATTGCATGTTTGTGAAGGGCATATTGAAGAAGGATCAGCCGAGTGGTTCTTGTGGGAGAACAACTCCATTTGGCTCACTAACTTCACACACCATCAGGCTTCCAAGCAGCTCTCAAGGAAACTCAGTTTTCACACTCTAGGCTTAGTGCCCTTTGAGTGCCTAGGACTGAAATGAAGCTTGCTGAGCATCCCACACAAACGAATGCTCCACATGCGGGTTTCACATGCCACCAACTCCACATTCACAGGCAACTTCCGCACCACAGCCGTTTTCAGATAACCCTCAATGCAAAGGCTCTAGACGCAAATATTGGTGTGAGAGCTAATTCAATCAAGAAAACATTGCATGTTGGTGAAGGGCATATTGAAGAAGGATCAGCCGAGTGGTTCTTGTGGGAGAACAACTCCATTTGGCTCACTAACTTCACACACCATCAGGCTTCCAAGCAGCTCTCAAGGAAACTCAGTTTTCACACTCTATGCTTAGTGCCCTTTGAGTGCCTAGGACGGAAATGAAGCTTGGTGAGCATCCCACACAAACGAATGCTCCACATGCGGGTTTCACATGCCACCAACTCCACATTCACAGGCAACTTCAGCGCCACAGCCGTTTTCAGATAGCCCTCAATGCAAAGGCTCTAGACGCAAATATTGGTGTGAGAGCTAATTCAATCAAGGAAACACTGCATGTTGGTGAAGGGCATATTGAAGAAGGATTAGCCGAGTGGTTCTTGTGCGAGAACAACTCCATTTGGCTCACTAACTTCACACACCATCAGGCTTCCAAGCAGCTCTCAAGGAAACTCAGTTTTCACACTCTATGCTTAGTGCCCTTTCACTCCATTATCTAGGAATGAACCTGGTAGAGCATCCCACACAAACGAATGCTCCACATGCGGGTTTCACATGCCACCAACTCCACATTCACAGGCAACTTCAGCGCCACAGCCGTTTTCAGATAGCCCTCAATGCAAAGGCTCTAGACGCAAATATTGGTGTGAGAACTAATTCAATCAATGAAACACTGCATGTTGGTGAAGGGCATATTGAAGAAGGATCAGCCGAGTGGTTCTTGTGGGAGAACAACTCCATTTGGCTCACTAACTTCACACACCATCAGGCTTCCAAGCAGCTCTCAAGGAAACTCAGTTTTCACACTCTATGCTTAGTGCCCTTTCACTGCATTATCTAGGAATGAACCTGGTAGAGCATACCACACAAACGAATGCTCCACATGCGGGTTTCACATGCCACCAACTCCACATTCACAGGCAACTTCAGCGCCACAGCCGTTTTCAGATAGCCCTCAATGCAAAGGCTCTAGACGGAAATATTGGTGTGAGAGCTAATTCAATCAAGGAAACATTGCATGTTGGTGAAGGGCATATTGAAGAAGGATCAGCCGAGTGGTTCTTGTGGGAGAACAACTCCATTTGGCTCACTAACTTCACACACCATCAGGCTTCCAAGCAGCTCTCAAGGAAACTCAGTTTTCACACTCTATGCTTAGTGCCCTTTGAGTGCATTATCTAGGAATGAACCTGGTAGAGCATCCCACACAAACGAATGCTCCACATGCGGGTTTCACATGCCACCAACTCCACATTCACAGGCAACTTCAGCGCCACAGCCGTTTTCAGATAGCCCTCAATGCAAAGGCTCTAGACGCAAATATTGGTGTGAGAGCTAATTCAATCAAGGAAACACTGCATGTTGGTGAAGGGCATATTGAAGAAGGATCAGCCTAGTGGTTCTTGTGCGAGAACAACTCCATTTGGCTCACTAACTTCACACACCATCAGGCTTCCAAGCAGCTCTCAAGGAAACTCAGTTTTCACACTCTATGCTTAGTGCCCTTTGAGTGCATTATCTAGGAATGAACCTGGTAGAGCATCCCACACAAAAGAATGCTCCACATGCGGGTTTCACATGCCACCAACTCCACATTCACAGGCAACTTCAGCGCCACAGCCGTTTTCAGATAGCCCTCAATGCAAAGGCTCTAGACGCAAATATTGGTGTGAGAGCTAATTCAATCAAGGAAACACTGCATGTTGGTGAAGGGCATATTGAAGAAGGATCAGCCGAGTGGTTCTTGTGGGAGAACAACTCCATTTGGCTCACTAACTTCACACACCATCAGGCTTCCAAGCAGCTCTCAAGGAAACTCAGTTTTCACACTCTATGCTTAGTGCCCTTTCACTCCATTATCTAGGAATGAACCTGGTAGAGCATCCCACACAAAAGAATGCTCCACATGCGGGTTTCACATGCCACCAACTCCACATTCACAGGCAACTTCAGCGCCACAGCCGTTTTCAGATAGCCCTCAATGCAAAGGCTCTAGACGCAAATATTGGTGTGAGAGCTAATTCAATCAAGGAAACACTGCATGTTGGTGAAGGGCATATTGAAGAAGGATCAGCCGAGTGGTTCTTGTGCGAGAACAACTCCATTTGGCTCACTAACTTCACACACCATCAGGCTTCCAAGCAGCTCTCAAGGAAACTCAGTTTTCACACTCTAGGCTTAGTGCCCTTTGAGTGCATTATCTAGGAATGAACCTGGTAGAGCATCCCACACAAACGAATGCTCCACATGCGGGTTTCACATGCCACCAACTCCACATTCACAGGCAACTTCAGCGCCACAGCCGTTTTCAGATAGCCCTCAATGCAAAGGCTCTAGACGCAAATATTGGTGTGAGAGCTAATTCAATCAAGGAAACACTGCATGTTGGTGAAGGGCATATTGAAGAAGGATCAGCCGAGTGGTTCTTGTGGGAGAACAACTCCATTTGGCTCACTAACTTCACACACCATCAGGCTTCCAAGCAGCTCTCAAGGAAACTCAGTTTTCACACTCTATGCTTAGTGCCCTTTCACAGCATTATCTAGGAATGAACCTGGTAGAGCATCCCACACAAAAGAATGCTCCACATGCGGGTTTCACATGCCACCAACTCCACATTCACAGGCAACTTCAGCGCCACAGCCGTTTTCAGATAGCCCTCAATGCAAAGGCTCTAGACGCAAATATTGGTGTGAGAGCTAATTCAATCAAGGAAACATTGCATGTTGGTGAAGGGCATATTGAAGAAGGATCAGCCGAGTGGTTCTTGTGCGAGAACAACTCCATTTGGCTCACTAACTTCACACACCATCAGGCTTCCAAGCAGCTCTCAAGGAAACTCAGTTTTCACACTCTATGCTTAGTGCCCTTTGAGTGCCTAGGACTGAAATGAAGCTTGGTGAGCATCCCACACAAACGAATGCTCCACATGCGGGTTTCACATGCCACCAACTCCACATTCACAGGCAACTTCAGCGCCACAGCCATTTTCAGATAGCCCTCAATGCAAAAGCTCTAGACGCAAATATTGGTGTGAGAGCTAATTCAATCAAGGAAACACTGCATGTTGGTGAAGGGCATATTGAAGAAGGATCAGCCGAGTGGTTCTTGTGGGAGAACAACTCCATTTGGCTCACTAACTTCACACACCATCAGGCTTCCAAGCAGCTCTCAAGGAAACTCAGTTTTCACACTCTATGCTTAGTGCCCTTTGAGTGCCTAGGACTGAAATGAAGCTTGGTGAGCATCCCACACAAACGAATGCTCCACATGCGGGTTTCACATGCCACCAACTCCACATTCACAGGCAACTTCAGCGCCACAGCCATTTTCAGATAGCCCTCAATGCAAAGGCTCTAGACGCAAATATTGGTGTGAGAGCTAATTCAATCAAGGAAACACTGCATGTTGGTGAAGGGCATATTGAAGAAGGATCTGCCGAGTGGTTCTTGTGGGAGAACAACTGCATTTGGCTCACTAACTTCACACACCATCAGGCTTCCAAGCAGCTCTCAAGGAAACTCAGTTTTCACACTCTATGCTTAGTGCCCTTTCACTGCATTATCTAGGAATGAACCTGGTACAGCTTCCCACACAAACCAATGCTCCACATGCGGGTTTCACATGCCACCAACTCCACATTCACAGGCAACTTCAGCGCCACAGCCGTTTTCAGATAGCCCTCAATGCAAAGGCTCTAGACGCAAATATTGGTGTGAGAGCTAATTCAATCAAGGAAACACTGCATGTTGGTGAAGGGCATATTGAAGAAGGATCAGCCGAGTGGTTCTTGTGGGAGAACAACTCCATTTGGCTCACTAACTTCACACACCATCAGGCTTCCAAGCAGCTCTCAAGGAAACTCAGTTTTCACACTCTATGCTTAGTGCCCTTTCACAGCATTATCTAGGAATGAACCTGGTAGAGCATCCCACACAAAAGAATGCTCCACATGCGGGTTTCACATGCCACCAACTCCACATTCACAGGCAACTTCAGCGCCACAGCCGTTTTCAGATAGCCCTCAATGCAAAGGCTCTAGACGCAAATATTGGTGTGAGAGCTAATTCAATCAAGGAAACATTGCATGTTGGTGAAGGGCATATTGAAGAAGGATCAGCCGAGTGGTTCTTGTGCGAGAACAACTCCATTTGGCTCACTAACTTCACACACCATCAGGCTTCCAAGCAGCTCTCAAGGAAACTCAGTTTTCACACTCTATGCTTAGTGCCCTTTGAGTGCATTATCTAGGAATGAACCTGGTAGAGCATCCCACACAAACGAATGCTCCACATGCGGGTTTCACATGCCACCAACTCCACATTCACAGGCAACTTCAGCGCCACAGCCGTTTTCAGATAGCCCTCAATGCAAAGGCTCTAGACGCAAATATTGGTGTGAGAGCTAATCCAATCAAGGAAACACTGCATGTTGGTGAAGGGCATATTGAAGAAGGATCAGCCTAGTGGTTCTTGTGCGAGAACAACTCCATTTGGCTCACTAACTTCACACACCATCAGGCTTCCAAGCAGCTCTCAAGGAAACTCAGTTTTCACACTCTATGCTTAGTGCCCTTTGAGTGCATTATCTAGGAATGAACCTGGTAGAGCATCCCACACAAACGAATGCTCCACATGCGGGTTTCACATGCCACCAACTCCACATTCACAGGCAACTTCAGCGCCACAGCCGTTTTCAGATAGCCCTCAATGCAAAGGCTCTAGACGCAAATATTGGTGTGAGAGCTAATTCAATCAAGGAAACACTGCATGTTGGTGAAGGGCATATTGAAGAAGGATCAGCCGAGTGGTTCTTGTGGGAGAACAACTCCATTTGGCTCACTAACTTCACACACCATCAGGCTTCCAAGCAGCTCTCAAGGAAACTCAGTTTTCACACTCTATGCTTAGTGCCCTTTCACTCCATTATCTAGGAATGAACCTGGTAGAGCATCCCACACAAAAGAATGCTCCACATGCGGGTTTCACATGCCACCAACTCCACATTCACAGGCAACTTCAGCGCCACAGCCGTTTTCAGATAGCCCTCAATGCAAAGGCTCTAGACGCAAATATTGGTGTGAGAGCTAATTCAATCAAGGAAACACTGCATGTTGGTGAAGGGCATATTGAAGAAGGATCAGCCGAGTGGTTCTTGTGCGAGAACAACTCCATTTGGCTCACTAACTTCACACACCATCAGGCTTCCAAGCAGCTCTCAAGGAAACTCAGTTTTCACACTCTAGGCTTAGTGCCCTTTGAGTGCATTATCTAGGAATGAACCTGGTAGAGCATCCCACACAAACGAATGCTCCACATGCGGGTTTCACATGCCACCAACTCCACATTCACAGGCAACTTCAGCGCCACAGCCGTTTTCAGATAGCCCTCAATGCAAAGGCTCTAGACGCAAATATTGGTGTGAGAGCTAATTCAATCAAGGAAACACTGCATGTTGGTGAAGGGCATATTGAAGAAGGATCAGCCGAGTGGTTCTTGTGGGAGAACAACTCCATTTGGCTCACTAACTTCACACACCATCAGGCTTCCAAGCAGCTCTCAAGGAAACTCAGTTTTCACACTCTATGCTTAGTGCCCTTTCACAGCATTATCTAGGAATGAACCTGGTAGAGCATCCCACACAAAAGAATGCTCCACATGCGGGTTTCACATGCCACCAACTCCACATTCACAGGCAACTTCAGCGCCACAGCCGTTTTCAGATAGCCCTCAATGCAAAGGCTCTAGACGCAAATATTGGTGTGAGAGCTAATTCAATCAAGGAAACATTGCATGTTGGTGAAGGGCATATTGAAGAAGGATCAGCCGAGTGGTTCTTGTGCGAGAACAACTCCATTTGGCTCACTAACTTCACACACCATCAGGCTTCCAAGCAGCTCTCAAGGAAACTCAGTTTTCACACTCTATGCTTAGTGCCCTTTGAGTGCCTAGGACTGAAATGAAGCTTGGTGAGCATCCCACACAAACGAATGCTCCACATGCGGGTTTCACATGCCACCAACTCCACATTCACAGGCAACTTCAGCGCCACAGCCATTTTCAGATAGCCCTCAATGCAAAAGCTCTAGACGCAAATATTGGTGTGAGAGCTAATTCAATCAAGGAAACACTGCATGTTGGTGAAGGGCATATTGAAGAAGGATCAGCCGAGTGGTTCTTGTGGAAGAACAACTCCATTTGGCTCACTAACTTCACACACCATCAGGCTTCCAAGCAGCTCTCAAGGAAACTCAGTTTTCACACTCTATGCTTAGTGCCCTTTGAGTGCCTAGGACTGAAATGAAGCTTGGTGAGCATCCCACACAAACGAATGCTCCACATGCGGGTTTCACATGCCACCAACTCCACATTCACAGGCAACTTCAGCGCCACAGCCATTTTCAGATAGCCCTCAATGCAAAGGCTCTAGACGCAAATATTGGTGTGAGAGCTAATTCAATCAAGGAAACACTGCATGTTGGTGAAGGGCATATTGAAGAAGGATCTGCCGAGTGGTTCTTGTGGGAGAACAACTGCATTTGGCTCACTAACTTCACACACCATCAGGCTTCCAAGCAGCTCTCAAGGAAACTCAGTTTTCACACTCTATGCTTAGTGCCCTTTCACTGCATTATCTAGGAATGAACCTGGTACAGCTTCCCACACAAACCAATGCTCCACATGCGGGTTTCACATGCCACCAACTCCACATTCACAGGCAACTTCAGCGCCACAGCCGTTTTCAGATAGCCCTCAATGCAAAGGCTCTAGACGCAAATATTGGTGTGAGAGCTAATTCAATCAAGGAAACACTGCATGTTGGTGAAGGGCATATTGAAGAAGGATCAGCCGAGTGGTTCTTGTGGGAGAACAACTCCATTTGGCTCACTAACTTCACACACCATCAGGCTTCCAAGCAGCTCTCAAGGAAACTCAGTTTTCACACTCTATGCTTAGTGCCCTTTCACAGCATTATCTAGGAATGAACCTGGTAGAGCATCCCACACAAAAGAATGCTCCACATGCGGGTTTCACATGCCACCAACTCCACATTCACAGGCAACTTCAGCGCCACAGCCGTTTTCAGATAGCCCTCAATGCAAAGGCTCTAGACGCAAATATTGGTGTGAGAGCTAATTCAATCAAGGAAACATTGCATGTTGGTGAAGGGCATATTGAAGAAGGATCAGCCGAGTGGTTCTTGTGCGAGAACAACTCCATTTGGCTCACTAACTTCACACACCATCAGGCTTCCAAGCAGCTCTCAAGGAAACTCAGTTTTCACACTCTATGCTTAGTGCCCTTTGAGTGCATTATCTAGGAATGAACCTGGTAGAGCATCCCACACAAACGAATGCTCCACATGCGGGTTTCACATGCCACCAACTCCACATTCACAGGCAACTTCAGCGCCACAGCCGTTTTCAGATAGCCCTCAATGCAAAGGCTCTAGACGCAAATATTGGTGTGAGAGCTAATTCAATCAAGGAAACACTGCATGTTGGTGAAGGGCATATTGAAGAAGGATCAGCCTAGTGGTTCTTGTGCGAGAACAACTCCATTTGGCTCACTAACTTCACACACCATCAGGCTTCCAAGCAGCTCTCAAGGAAACTCAGTTTTCACACTCTATGCTTAGTGCCCTTTGAGTGCATTATCTAGGAATGAACCTGGTAGAGCATCCCACACAAACGAATGCTCCACATGCGGGTTTCACATGCCACCAACTCCACATTCACAGGCAACTTCAGCGCCACAGCCGTTTTCAGATAGCCCTCAATGCAAAGGCTCTAGACGCAAATATTGGTGTGAGAGCTAATTCAATCAAGGAAACACTGCATGTTGGTGAAGGGCATATTGAAGAAGGATCAGCCGAGTGGTTCTTGTGGGAGAACAACTCCATTTGGCTCACTAACTTCACACACCATCAGGCTTCCAAGCAGCTCTCAAGGAAACTCAGTTTTCACACTCTATGCTTAGTGCCCTTTCACTCCATTATCTAGGAATGAACCTGGTAGAGCATCCCACACAAAAGAATGCTCCACATGCGGGTTTCACATGCCACCAACTCCACATTCACAGGCAACTTCAGCGCCACAGCCGTTTTCAGATAGCCCTCAATGCAAAGGCTCTAGACGCAAATATTGGTGTGAGAGCTAATTCAATCAAGGAAACACTGCATGTTGGTGAAGGGCATATTGAAGAAGGATCAGCCGAGTGGTTCTTGTGCGAGAACAACTCCATTTGGCTCACTAACTTCACACACCATCAGGCTTCCAAGCAGCTCTCAAGGAAACTCAGTTTTCACACTCTAGGCTTAGTGCCCTTTGAGTGCATTATCTAGGAATGAACCTGGTAGAGCATCCCACACAAACGAATGCTCCACATGCGGGTTTCACATGCCACCAACTCCACATTCACAGGCAACTTCAGCGCCACAGCCGTTTTCAGATAGCCCTCAATGCAAAGGCTCTAGACGCAAATATTGGTGTGAGAGCTAATTCAATCAAGGAAACACTGCATGTTGGTGAAGGGCATATTGAAGAAGGATCAGCCGAGTGGTTCTTGTGGGAGAACAACTCCATTTGGCTCACTAACTTCACACACCATCAGGCTTCCAAGCAGCTCTCAAGGAAACTCAGTTTTCACACTCTATGCTTAGTGCCCTTTCACAGCATTATCTAGGAATGAACCTGGTAGAGCATCCCACACAAAAGAATGCTCCACATGCGGGTTTCACATGCCACCAACTCCACATTCACAGGCAACTTCAGCGCCACAGCCGTTTTCAGATAGCCCTCAATGCAAAGGCTCTAGACGCAAATATTGGTGTGAGAGCTAATTCAATCAAGGAAACATTGCATGTTGGTGAAGGGCATATTGAAGAAGGATCAGCCGAGTGGTTCTTGTGCGAGAACAACTCCATTTGGCTCACTAACTTCACACACCATCAGGCTTCCAAGCAGCTCTCAAGGAAACTCAGTTTTCACACTCTATGCTTAGTGCCCTTTGAGTGCCTAGGACTGAAATGAAGCTTGGTGAGCATCCCACACAAACGAATGCTCCACATGCGGGTTTCACATGCCACCAACTCCACATTCACAGGCAACTTCAGCGCCACAGCCATTTTCAGATAGCCCTCAATGCAAAAGCTCTAGACGCAAATATTGGTGTGAGAGCTAATTCAATCAAGGAAACACTGCATGTTGGTGAAGGGCATATTGAAGAAGGATCAGCCGAGTGGTTCTTGTGGGAGAACAACTCCATTTGGCTCACTAACTTCACACACCATCAGGCTTCCAAGCAGCTCTCAAGGAAACTCAGTTTTCACACTCTATGCTTAGTGCCCTTTGAGTGCCTAGGACTGAAATGAAGCTTGGTGAGCATCCCACACAAACGAATGCTCCACATGCGGGTTTCACATGCCACCAACTCCACATTCACAGGCAACTTCAGCGCCACAGCCATTTTCAGATAGCCCTCAATGCAAAAGCTCTAGACGCAAATATTGGTGTGAGAGCTAATTCAATCAAGGAAACACTGCATGTTGGTGAAGGGCATATTGAAGAAGGATCTGCCGAGTGGTTCTTGTGGGAGAACAACTGCATTTGGCTCACTAACTTCACACACCATCAGGCTTCCAAGCAGCTCTCAAGGAAACTCAGTTTTCACACTCTATGCTTAGTGCCCTTTCACTGCATTATCTAGGAATGAACCTGGTACAGCTTCCCACACAAACCAATGCTCCACATGCGGGTTTCACATGCCACCAACTCCACATTCACAGGCAACTTCAGCGCCACAGCCGTTTTCAGATAGCCCTCAATGCAAAGGCTCTAGACGCAAATATTGGTGTGAGAGCTAATTCAATCAAGGAAACACTGCATGTTGGTGAAGGGCATATTGAAGAAGGATCAGCCGAGTGGTTCTTGTGGGAGAACAACTCCATTTGGCTCACTAACTTCACACACCATCAGGCTTCCAAGCAGCTCTCAAGGAAACTCAGTTTTCACACTCTATGCTTAGTGCCCTTTCACAGCATTATCTAGGAATGAACCTGGTAGAGCATCCCACACAAAAGAATGCTCCACATGCGGGTTTCACATGCCACCAACTCCACATTCACAGGCAACTTCAGCGCCACAGCCGTTTTCAGATAGCCCTCAATGCAAAGGCTCTAGACGCAAATATTGGTGTGAGAGCTAATTCAATCAAGGAAACATTGCATGTTGGTGAAGGGCATATTGAAGAAGGATCAGCCGAGTGGTTCTTGTGCGAGAACAACTCCATTTGGCTCACTAACTTCACACACCATCAGGCTTCCAAGCAGCTCTCAAGGAAACTCAGTTTTCACACTCTATGCTTAGTGCCCTTTGAGTGCCTAGGACTGAAATGAAGCTTGGTGAGCATCCCACACAAACGAATGCTCCACATGCGGGTTTCACATGCCACCAACTCCACATTCACAGGCAACTTCAGCGCCACAGCCATTTTCAGATAGCCCTCAATGCAAAAGCTCTAGACGCAAATATTGGTGTGAGAGCTAATTCAATCAAGGAAACACTGCATGTTGGTGAAGGGCATATTGAAGAAGGATCAGCCGAGTGGTTCTTGTGGGAGAACAACTCCATTTGGCTCACTAACTTCACACACCATCAGGCTTCCAAGCAGCTCTCAAGGAAACTCAGTTTTCACACTCTATGCTTAGTGCCCTTTGAGTGCCTAGGACTGAAATGAAGCTTGGTGAGCATCCCACACAAACGAATGCTCCACATGCGGGTTTCACATGCCACCAACTCCACATTCACAGGCAACTTCAGCGCCACAGCCATTTTCAGATAGCCCTCAATGCAAAGGCTCTAGACGCAAATATTGGTGTGAGAGCTAATTCAATCAAGGAAACACTGCATGTTGGTGAAGGGCATATTGAAGAAGGATCAGCCGAGTGGTTCTTGTGGGAGAACAACTGCATTTGGCTCACTAACTTCACACACCATCAGGCTTCCAAGCAGCTCTCAAGGAAACTCAGTTTTCACACTCTATGCTTAGTGCCCTTTCACTGCATTATCTAGGAATGAACCTGGTACAGCTTCCCACACAAACCAATGCTCCACATGCGGGTTTCACATGCCACCAACTCCACATTCACAGGCAACTTCAGCGCCACAGCCGTTTTCAGATAGCCCTCAATGCAAAGGCTCTAGACGCAAATATTGGTGTGAGAGCTAATTCAATCAAGGAAACACTGCATGTTGGTGAAGGGCATATTGAAGAAGGATCAGCCGAGTGGTTCTTGTGGGAGAACAACTCCATTTGGCTCACTAACTTCACACACCATCAGGCTTCCAAGCAGCTCTCAAGGAAACTCAGTTTTCACACTCTATGCTTAGTGCCCTTTGAGTGCATTATCTAGGAATGAACCTGGTAGAGCATCCCACACAAACGAATGCTCCACATGCGGGTTTCACATGCCACCAACTCCACATTCACAGGCAACTTCAGCGCCACAGCCGTTTTCAGATAGCCCTCAATGCAAAGGCTCTAGACGCAAATATTGGTGTGAGAGCTAATTCAATCAAGGAAACACTGCATGTTGGTGAAGGGCATATTGAAGAAGGATCAGCCTAGTGGTTCTTGTGCGAGAACAACTCCATTTGGCTCACTAACTTCACACACCATCAGGCTTCCAAGCAGCTCTCAAGGAAACTCAGTTTTCACACTCTATGCTTAGTGCCCTTTGAGTGCATTATCTAGGAATGAACCTGGTAGAGCATCCCACACAAACGAATGCTCCACATGCGGGTTTCACATGCCACCAACTCCACATTCACAGGCAACTTCAGCGCCACAGCCGTTTTCAGATAGCCCTCAATGCAAAGGCTCTAGACGCAAATATTGGTGTGAGAGCTAATTCAATCAAGGAAACACTGCATGTTGGTGAAGGGCATATTGAAGAAGGATCAGCCGAGTGGTTCTTGTGGGAGAACAACTCCATTTGGCTCACTAACTTCACACACCATCAGGCTTCCAAGCAGCTCTCAAGGAAACTCAGTTTTCACACTCTATGCTTAGTGCCCTTTCACTGCATTATCTAGGAATGAACCTGGTAGAGCATCCCACACAAAAGAATGCTCCACATGCGGGTTTCACATGCCACCAACTCCACATTCACAGGCAACTTCAGCGCCACAGCCGTTTTCAGATAGCCCTCAATGCAAAGGCTCTAGACGCAAATATTGGTGTGAGAGCTAATTCAATCAAGGAAACACTGCATGTTGGTGAAGGGCATATTGAAGAAGGATCAGCCGAGTGGTTCTTGTGGGAGAACAACTCCATTTGGCTCACTAACTTCACACACCATCAGGCTTCCAAGCAGCTCTCAAGGAAACTCAGTTTTCACACTCTAGGCTTAGTGCCCTTTGAGTGCATTATCTAGGAATGAACCTGGTAGAGCATCCCACACAAACGAATGCTCCACATGCGGGTTTCACATGCCACCAACTCCACATTCACAGGCAACTTCAGCGCCACAGCCGTTTTCAGATAGCCCTCAATGCAAAGGCTCTAGACGCAAATATTGGTGTGAGAGCTAATTCAATCAAGGAAACACTGCATGTTGGTGAAGGGCATATTGAAGAAGGATCAGCCGAGTGGTTCTTGTGGGAGAACAACTCCATTTGGCTCACTAACTTCACACACCATCAGGCTTCCAAGCAGCTCTCAAGGAAACTCAGTTTTCACACTCTATGCTTAGTGCCCTTTCACAGCATTATCTAGGAATGAACCTGGTAGAGCATCCCACACAAAAGAATGCTCCACATGCGGGTTTCACATGCCACCAACTCCACATTCACAGGCAACTTCAGCGCCACAGCCGTTTTCAGATAGCCCTCAATGCAAAGGCTCTAGACGCAAATATTGGTGTGAGAGCTAATTCAATCAAGGAAACATTGCATGTTGGTGAAGGGCATATTGAAGAAGGATCAGCCGAGTGGTTCTTGTGGGAGAACAACTCCATTTGGCTCACTAACTTCACACACCATCAGGCTTCCAAGCAGCTCTCAAGCAAACTCAGTTTTCACACTCTATGCTTAGTGCCCTTTGAGTGCCTAGGACTGAAATGAAGCTTGGTGAGCATCCCACACAAACGAATGCTCCACATGCGGGTTTCACATGCCACCAACTCCACATTCACAGGCAACTTCAGCGCCACAGCCATTTTCAGATAGCCCTCAATGCAAAAGCTCTAGACGCAAATATTGGTGTGAGAGCTAATTCAATCAAGGAAACACTGCATGTTGGTGAAGGGCATATTGAAGAAGGATCAGCCGAGTGGTTCTTGTGGGAGAACAACTCCATTTGGCTCACTAACTTCACACACCATCAGGCTTCCAAGCAGCTCTCAAGGAAACTCAGTTTTCACACTCTATGCTTAGTGCCCTTTGAGTGCCTAGGACTGAAATGAAGCTTGGTGAGCATCCCACACAAACGAATGCTCCACATGCGGGTTTCACATGCCACCAACTCCACATTCACAGGCAACTTCAGCGCCACAGCCATTTTCAGATAGCCCTCAATGCAAAGGCTCTAGACGCAAATATTGGTGTGAGAGCTAATTCAATCAAGGAAACACTGCATGTTGGTGAAGGGCATATTGAAGAAGGATCAGCCGAGTGGTTCTTGTGGGAGAACAACTGCATTTGGCTCACTAACTTCACACACCATCAGGCTTCCAAGCAGCTCTCAAGGAAACTCAGTTTTCACACTCTATGCTTAGTGCCCTTTCACTGCATTATCTAGGAATGAACCTGGTACAGCTTCCCACACAAACCAATGCTCCACATGCGGGTTTCACATGCCACCAACTCCACATTCACAGGCAACTTCAGCGCCACAGCCGTTTTCAGATAGCCCTCAATGCAAAGGCTCTAGACGCAAATATTGGTGTGAGAGCTAATTCAATCAAGGAAACACTGCATGTTGGTGAAGGGCATATTGAAGAAGGATCAGCCGAGTGGTTCTTGTGGGAGAACAACTCCATTTGGCTCACTAACTTCACACACCATCAGGCTTCCAAGCAGCTCTCAAGGAAACTCAGTTTTCACACTCTATGCTTAGTGCCCTTTCACAGCATTATCTAGGAATGAACCTGGTAGAGCATCCCACACAAAAGAATGCTCCACATGCGGGTTTCACATGCCACCAACTCCACATTCACAGGCAACTTCAGCGCCACAGCCGTTTTCAGATAGCCCTCAATGCAAAGGCTCTAGACGCAAATATTGGTGTGAGAGCTAATTCAATCAAGGAAACATTGCATGTTGGTGAAGGGCATATTGAAGAAGGATCAGCCGAGTGGTTCTTGTGCGAGAACAACTCCATTTGGCTCACTAACTTCACACACCATCAGGCTTCCAAGCAGCTCTCAAGGAAACTCAGTTTTCACACTCTATGCTTAGTGCCCTTTGAGTGCCTAGGACTGAAATGAAGCTTGGTGAGCATCCCACACAAACGAATGCTCCACATGCGGGTTTCACATGCCACCAACTCCACATTCACAGGCAACTTCAGCGCCACAGCCGTTTTCAGATAGCCCTCAATGCAAAAGCTCTAGACGCAAATATTGGTGTGAGAGCTAATTCAATCAAGGAAACACTGCATGTTGGTGAAGGGCATATTGAAGAAGGATCAGCCGAGTGGTTCTTGTGGG
>NW_026696429.1:0-68251 GCF_030435755.1 Ochotona princeps
GAGAGCCTAATTCAATCAAAGGAAACACTGCAATGTTGGTGAAGGGGCATATTGAATGAAGGATCAGCCGAGTGGTTCTTGTGGGAGAACAACTCCATTTGGCTCACTAACTTCACACACCATCAGGCTTCCAAGCAGCTCTCAAGGAAACTCAGTTTTCAAACTCTATGCTTAGTGCTCTTTGTGATGCCCAGGACTGAAATGAAACTTGGTCAGCATCCCACACAAACGAATGCTCCACATGCGGTTTCACATGCCACACAACTCCACATTCACAGGCAACTTCAAGCGCCACAGCCGTTTTTCAGATAGCCCTCAATGCAAAGGCTCTAGACGCAAATATTGGTTGTGAGAGCTAATTCAATCAGGAAACACTGCATGTTGGTGAAGGGGCATATTGAAGAAGGATCAGCCGAAGTGGTTCTTGTGGGAGAACAACTCCATTTGGCTCACTAACTTCACACACCATCAGGCCTTCCAAGCAGCTCTCAAGGAAACTCAGTTTTCACACTCTATGCTTAGTGCCCTTTGAGTGCATTATCTAGGAATGAACTGGTAGAGCATCCCACACAAACGAATGCTCCACATGCGGGTTTCACATGCCACCAACTCCACATTCACAGGCAACTTCAGCGCCACAGCCGTTTTCAGATAGCCCTCAATGCAAAGGCTCTAGACGCAAAATATTGGGTGTGAGAGCTAATTCAATCAAGGAAACACTGCATGTTGGTGAAGGGCATATTGAAGAAGGATCAGCCGAGTGGTTCTTGTGGGAGAACAACTCCATTTGGGCTCACTAACTTCACACACCATCAGGCTTCCAAGCAGCTCTCAAGGAAACTCAGTTTTCACACTCTATGTTTAGTGCCTCTTTGAGTGGCAATTATCTAGTAATGAACCTTGGTAGAGCATCCCACACAAACGAATGCTCCACATGCGGGTTTCACATGCCACCAACTCCACATTCACAGGCAACTTCAGCCGCCACAGCCGTTTTCAGATAGCCCTCAATGCAAAGGCTCTAGACGCAAATATTGGTGTGAGAGCTAATTCAATCAAGGAAACACTGCATGTTGGTGAAGGGCATATTGAAGAAGGATCAGCCGAGTGGTTCTTGTGGGAGAACAACTCCATTTGGCTCACTAACTTCACACACCATCAGGCTTCCAAGCAGCTCTCAAGGAAACTCAGTTTTTCAAACTCTATGCTTAGTGCTCTTTGTGTGCCCAGGACTGAAATGAAACTGGGTCAGCTAGCAATCCCACACAAACGAATGCTCCACATGCGGGTTTCACATGCCACCAACTCCACATTCACAGGCAATTTCAGCGCCACAGCCGTTTTTCAGATAGCCCTCAATGCAAAGGCTCTAGACGCAAATATTGGTGTGTGAGAGCTAATTCAATCAAGGAAACACTGCCATGTTGGTGAAGGGCATATTGAAGAAGGATCAGCCGAGTGGTTCTTGTGGGAGAACAACTCCATTTGGCTCACTAACTTCACACACCATCAGACTTCCAAGCAGCTCTCAAGGAAACTCAGTTTTCACACTCTATGCTTAGTGCCCTTTGAGTGCATTATCTATGAATGAACCTGGTAGAGCATCCCACACAAACGAATGCTCCACATGCGGGGTTTCACATGCCACCAACTCCACATTCACAGGCAACTTCAGCGCCACAGCCGTTTTCAGATAGCCCTCAATGCAAAGGCTCTAGACGCAAATATTGGTGTGAGAGCTAATTCAATCAAGGAAACACTGCATGTTGGTGAAGGGCATATTGAAGAAGGATCAGCCGAGTGGTTCTTGTGGGAGAACAACTCCATTTGGCTCACTAACTTCACACACCATCAGGCTTCCAAGCAGCTCTCAAGGAAACTCAGTTTTCACACTCTATGCTTAGTGCCCTTTGTATGGCTAGGACTGAAATGAACCTGGTAGAGCATCCCACACAAACGAATGCTCCACATGCGGGTTTCACATGCCACCAACTCCACATTCACAGGCAACATCAGCGCCACAGCCGTTTTCAGATAGCCGTTCAATGCAAAGGCTCTAGACGCAAATATTGTGTTGTGAGAGCTAATTCAATCAAGGAAACACTGCATGTTGGTGAAGGGCATATTGAAGAAGGATCAGCCGAGTGGTTCTTGTGGGAGAACAACTCCATTTGGCTCACTAACTTCACACACCATCAGGCTTCCAAGCAGCTCTCAAGGAAACTCAGTTTTCACACTCTATGCTTAGTGCCCTTTGAGTGCCTAGGACTGAATGAAGCCTTGGAGAGCATCCCACACAAACGAATGCTCCACATGCGGGTTTCACATGCCACCAACTCCACATTCAGGCCAACTTCAGCGCCACAGCCGTTTTCAGATAGCCCTCAATGCAAAGGCTCTAGACGCAAATATTGGTGTGTGAGAGCTAATTCAATCAAGGAAACACTGCATGTTGGAGAAGGGCATATTGAAGAAGGATCAGCCGAGTGGTTCTTGTGGGAGAACAACTCCATTTGGCTCACTAACTTCACACACCATCAGGCTTCCAAGCAGCTCTGAAGGAAACTCAGTTTTCACACTCTATGCTTAGTGCCCTTTGTATGGCTAGGACTGAAATGAACCTGGTAGAGCATCCCACACAAACGAATGCTCCACATGCGGGTTTCACATGCCACCAACTCCACATTCACAGGCAACTTCAGCGCCACAGCCGTTTTCAGATAGCCCTCAATGCAAAGGCTCTAGACGCAAATATTGGTGTGAGAGCTAATTCAATCAAGGGAAACACTGCATGTTGGTGAAGGGCATATTGAAGAAGGATCAGCCGAGTGGTTCTTGTGGGAGAACAACTCCATTTGGCTCACTAACTTCACACACCATCAGGCTTCCAAGCAGCTCTCAAGGAAACTCAGTTTTCACACTGTATGCTTAGTGCCCTTTGAGTGCATTATCTAGGAATGAACCTGGTAGAGCATCCCACACAAACGAATGCTCCACATGCGGGTTTCACATGCCACCAACTCCACATTCACAGGCAACTTCAGCTCCACAGCTGTTTTCAGATAGCCCTCAATGCAAAGGCTCTAGACGCAAATGATTTGTGTGAGAGCTAATTCAATCAAGGAAACACTGCATGTTGGTGAAGGGCATATTGAAGAAGGATCAGTCGAGTGGTTCTTGTGGGAGAACAACTCCATTTGGCTCACTAACTTCAAACGACCATCAGGCTTCCAAGCAGCTCTCAAGGAAACTCAGTTTTCACACTCTATGCTTAGTGCCCCTTTGTGTGCCCAGGACTGGAAATGAAACTTGGTCAGCATCCCACACAAACGAATGCTCCACATGCGGGTTTCACATGCCACCAACTCCACATTCACAGGCAACTTCAGCGCCACAGCCGTTTTCAGATAGCCCTCAATGCAAAGGCTCTAGACGCAAATATTGGTGTGAGAGCTAATTCAATCAAGGAAACACTGCATGTTGGTGAAGGGCATATTGAAGAAGGATCAGCCGAGTGGTTCTTGTGGGAGAACAACTCCATTTGGCTCACTAACTTCACACACCATCAGGCTTCCAAGCAGCTCTCAAGGAAACTCAGTTTTCACACTCTATGCTTAGTGCCCTTTGTATGGCTAGGACTGAAATGAACCTGGTAGAGCATCCCACACAAACGAATGCTCCACATGCGGGTTTCACATGCCACCAACTCCACATTCACAGGCAACATCAGCGCCAACAGCCGTTTTCAGATAGCCCTCAATGCAAAGGCTCTAGACGCAAATATTGGTGTGAGAGCTAATTCAATCAAGGAAACACTGCATGTTGGTGAAGGGCATATTGAAGAAGGATCAGCCGAGTGGTTCTTGTGGGAGAACAACTCCATTTGGCTCACTAACTTCACACACCATCAGGCTTCCAAGCAGCTCTCAAGGAAACTCAGTTTTCACACTCTATGCTTAGTGCCCTTTGAGTGCCTAGGACTGAAATGAAGCTTGGAGAGCATCCCACACAAACGAATGCTCCACATGCGGGTTTCACATGCCACCAACTCCACATTCAAGGCAACTTCAGCGCCACAGCCGTTTTCAGATAGCCCTCAATGCAAAGGCTCTAGACGCAAATATTGGTGTGAGAGCTAATTCAATCAAGGAAACACTGCATGTTGGAGAAGGGCATATTGAAGAAGGATCAGCCGAGTGGTTCTTGTGGGAGAACAACTCCATTTGGCTCACTAACTTCACACACCATCAGGCTTCCAAGCAGCTCTCAAGGAAACTCAGTTTTCACACTCTATGCTTAGTGCCCTTTGAGTGCATGTATCTAGGAATGAACCTGGTAGAACATCCCACACAAACGAATGCTCCACATGCGGGTTTCACATGCCACCAACTCCACATTCACAGGCAACTTCAGCGCCACAGCCCGTTTTCAGATAGCCCTCAATGCAAAGGCTCTAGACGCAAATATTGGTGTAAGAGTTAATTCAATCAAGGAAACACTGCATGTTGGTGAAGGGCATATTGAAGAAGGATCAGCCGAGTGGTTCTTGTGGGAGAACAACTCCATTTGGCTCACTAACTTCACACACCATCAGGCTTCCAAGCAGCTCTCAAGGAAACTCAGTTTTCACACTCTATGCTTAGTGCCCTTTGTATGGCCTAGGACTGAAATGAACCTGGTAGAGCATCCCACACAAACGAATGCTCCACATGCGGGTTTCACATGCCACCAACTCCACATTCACAGGCAGCTTCAGCGCCACAGCCGTTTTCAGATAGCCCTCAATGCAAAGGCTCTAGACGCAAATATTGGTGTGAGAGCTAATGCAATCAAGGAAACACTGCATGTTGGTGAAGGGCATATTGAAGAAGGATCAGCCGAGTGGTTCTTGTGGGAGAACAACTCCATTTGGCTCACTAACTTCACACACCATCAGGCTTCCAAGCAGCTCTCAAGGAAATTCAGTTTTCACACTCTATGCTTTAGTGCCCTTTGAGTGCACTATCTAGGAATGAACCTGGTAGAGCATCCCACACAAACGAATGCTCCACATCCGGGTTTCACATGCCACCAACTCCAGCATTCACAGGCAACTTCAGCGCCACAGCCGTTTTCAGATAGCACTCAATGCAAAGGCTTCTAGACGCAAATATTGGTGTGAGAGCTAATTCAATCAAGGAAACACTGCATGTTGGTGAAGGGCATATTGAAGAAGGATCAGCCGAGTGGGTTCTTGTGGGAGAACAACTCCATTTGGCTCACTAACTTCACACACCATCAGGCTTCCAAGCAGCTCTCAAGGAAACTCAGTTTTCACACTCTATGCTTAGTGCTCTTTGTGTGCCTAGGACTGAAATGAAACTTGGTCAGCATCCCACACAAACGAATGCCTCCACATGCGGCTTTCACATGCCACCAACTCCACATTCACAGGCAACTTCAGCGCCACAGCCCGTTTTCAGATAGCCCTCAATGCAAAGGCTCTAGACGCAAAATATTGGTGTGAGAGCTAATTCAATCAAGGAAACACTGCATGTTGGTGAAGGGCATATTGAAAGAAGGATCAGCCGAGTGGTTCTTGGTGGAGAGAACAACTCCATTTGGCTCACTAACTTGCACACACCATCAGGCTTCCAAGCAGCTCTCAAGGAAACTCAGTTTTCACACTCTATGCCTAGTGCCCTTTGAGTGCACTATCTAGGAAAGAACCCTAGGTAGAGCATCCCCACACAAACGAATGCTCCACAATGCCTGGTTTCACATGCACAACCTCCACATTCACAGGCAACTTCAGCGCCACAGCCGTTTTCAGATAGCCCTCAATGCAAAGGCTCTAGACGCCAAATATTGGATGTGAGAGCTAATTCAATCAAGGAAACACTGCATGTTGGTGAAGGGCATATTGAAGAAGGATCAGCCGAGTGGTTCTTGTGGGAGAACAACTCCATTTGGCTCACTAACTTCACACACCATCAGGCTTCCAAGCAGCTCTCAAGGAAACTCAGTTTTCACACTCTATGCTTAGTGCCCTTTGAGTGCATTATCTAGTAATGAACCTGGTAGAGCATCCCACACAAACGAATGCTCCACATGCGGGTTTCACATGCCACCAACTCCACATTCACAGGCAACTTCAGCGCCACAGCCGTTTTCAGATAGCCATCAATGCAAAGGCTCTAGACGCAAATATTGGTGTGAGAGCTAATTCAATCAAGGAAACACTGCATGTTGGTGAAGGGCATATTGAAGAAGGATCAGCCCGAGTGGTTCTTGTGGGAGAACAACTCCATTTGGCTCACTAACTTCACACACCAGTCAGGCTTCCAAGCAGCTCTCAAGGAAACTCAGTTTTCACACTCTATGCTTAGTGCCCTTTGAGTGCATTATCTAGGAATGAACCTGGTAGAGCATCCCACACAAACGAATGCTCCACATGCGGGTTTTACATGCCACCAACTCCACATTCACAGGCAACTTCAGCGCCATAGCCGTTTTCAGATAGCCCTCAATGCAAAGGCTCTAGACGCAAATATTGCTGTGAGAGCTAATTCAATCAAGGAAACACTGCATGTTGGTGAAGGGCATATTGAAGAAGGATCAGCCGAGTGGTTCTTGTGGGGAGAACAACTCCATTTGGCTCACTAACTTCACACACCATCAGGCTTCCAAGCAGCTCTCAAGGAAACTCAGTTTTCAAACTCTATGCTTAGTGCTCTTTGTGTGCCCAGGACTGAAATGAAACTTGGTCAGCATCCCACACAAACGAATGCTCCACATGCGGGTTTCACATGCCACCAACTCCACATTCACAGGCAATTTCAGCGCCACAGCCGTTTTCAGATAGCCCCTCAATGCAAAGGCTCTAGACGCAAATATTGGTGTGAGAGCTAATTCAATCAAGGAAACACTGCATGTTGGTGAAGGGCATATTGAAGAAGGATCAGCCGAGTGGTTCTTGTGGGAGAACAACTCCATTTGGCTCACTAACTTCACACACCATCAGACTTCCAAGCAGCTCTCAAGGAAACTCAGTTTTCACACTCTATGCTTAGTGCCCTTTGAGTGCATTATCTAGGAATGAACCTGGTAGAGCATCCCACACAAACGAATGCTCCACATGCGGGTTTCACATGCCACCAACTCCACATTCACAGGCAACTTCAGCGCCACAGCCGTTTTCAGATAGCCCTCAATGCAAAGGCTCTAGACGCAAATATTGGTGTGAGAGCTAATTCAATCAAGGAAACACTGCATGTTGGTGAAGGGCATATTGAAGAAGGATCAGCCGAGTGGTTCTTGTGGGAGAACAACTCCATTTGGCTCACTAACTTCACACACCATCAGGCTTCCAAGCAGCTCTCAAGGAAACTCAGTTTTCACACTCTATGCTTAGTGCCCTTTGTATGGCTAGGACTGAAATGAACCTGGTAGAGCATCCCACACAAACGAATGCTCCACATGCGGTTCACATGCCACCAACTCCACATTCACAGGCAACATCAGCGCCACAGCCGTTTTCAGATAGCCCTCAATGCAAAGGCTCTAGACGCAAATATTGGTGTGAGAGCTAATTCAATCAAGGAAACACTGCATGTTGGTGAAGGGCATATTGAAGAAGGATCAGCCGAGTGGTTCTTGTGGGAGAACAACTCCATTTGGCTCACTAACTTCACACACCATCAGGCTTCCAAGCAGCTCTCAAGGAAACTCAGTTTTCACACTCTATGCTTAGTGCCCTTTGAGTGCCTAGGACTGAAATGAAGCTTAGAGAGCATCCCACACAAACGAATGCTCCACATGCGGGTTTCACATGCCACCAACTCCACATTCAGGCAACTTCAGCGCCACAGCCATTTTCAGATAGCCCTCAATGCAAAGGCTCTAGACGCAAATATTGGATGTGAGAGCTAATTCAATCAAGGAAACACTGCATGTTGGTGAAGGGCATATTGAAGAAGGATCAGCCGAGTGGTTCTTGTGGGAGAACAACTCCATTTGGCTCACTAACTTCACACACCATCAGGCTTCCAAGCAGCTCTCAAGGAAACTCAGTTTTCACACTCTATGCTTAGTGCCCTTTGTATGGCTAGGACTGAAATGAACCTGGTAGAGCATCCCACACAAACGAATGCTCCACATGCGGGTTTCACATGCCACCAACTCCACATTCACAGGCAACTTCAGCGCCACAGCCGTTTTCAGATAGCCCTCAATGCAAAGGCTCTAGACGCAAATATTGGTGTGAGAGCTAATTCAATCAAGGAAACACTGCATGTTGGTGAAGGGGCATATTGAAGAAGGATCAGCCGAGTGGTTCTTGTGGGAGAACAACTCCATTTGGCTCACTAACTTCACACACCATCAGGCTTCCAAGCAGCTCTCAAGGAAACTCAGTTTTCACACTGTATGCTTAGTGCCCTTTGAGTGCATTATCTAGGAATGAACCTGGTAGAGCATCCCACACAAACGAATGCTCCACATGCGGGTTTCACATGCCACCAACTCCACATTCACAGGCAACTTCAGCGCCACAGCCGTTTTCAGATAGCCATCAATGCAAAGGCTCTAGACGCAAATATTGGTGTGAGAGCTAATTCAATCAAGGAAACACTGCATGTTGGTGAAGGGCATATTGAAGAAGGATCAGCCGAGTGGTTCTTGTGGGGAGAACAACTCCATTTGGCTCCACTAACTTCACACACCGTCAGGCTTCCAAGCAGCTCTCAAGGAAACTCAGTTTTCACACTCTATGCTTAGTGCCCCTTTGAGTGCATTATCTAGGAATGAACCTGGTAGAGCATCCCACACAAACGAATGCTCCACATGCGAGGTTTTACATGCCACCAACTCCACATTCACAGGCAACTTCAGCGCCATAGCCGTTTTCAGATAGCCCTCAATGCAAAGGCTCTTAGACGCAAATATTGGCTGTGAGAGCTAATTCAATCAAGGAAACACTGCATGTTGGTGAAGGGCATATTGAAGAAGGATCAGCCGAGTGGTTCTTGTGGGAGAACAACTCCATTTGGCTCACTAACTTCAACACACCATCAGGCTTCCAAGCAGCTCTCAAGGAAACTCAGTTTTCAAACTCTATGCTTAGTGCTCTTTGTGTGCCCAGGACTGAAATGAAACTTGGTCAGCATCCCACACAAACGAATGCTCCACATGCGGGTTTCACATGCCACCAACTCCACATTCACAGGCAATTTCAGCGCCACAGCCGTTTTCAGATAGCCCTCAATGCAAAGGCTCTAGACGCAAATATTGGGTGTGAGAGCTAATTCAATCAAGGAAACACTGCATGTTGGTGAAGGGCATATTGAAGAAGGATCAGGCCGAGTGGTTCTTGTGGGAGAACAACTCCATTTGGCTCACTAACTTCACACACCATCAGACTTCCAAGCAGCTCTCAAGGAAACTCAGTTTTCACACTCTATGCTTAGTGCCCTTTGGTGCCTAGGACTGAAATGAAGCTTAGAGAGCATCCCACACAAACGAATGCTCCACATGCGGGTTTCACATGCCACCAACTCCACATTCAGGCAACTTCAGCGCCACAGCCATTTTCAGATAGCCCTCAATGCAAAGGCTCTAGACGCAAATATTGGTGTGAGAGCTAATTCAATCAAGGAAACACTGCATGTTGGTGAAGGGCATATTGAAGAAAGGATCAGCCGAGTGGTTCTTGTGGGAGAACAACTCCATTTGGCTCACTAACTTCACACACCATCAGGCTTCCAAGCAGCTCTCAAGGAAACTCAGTTTTCACACTCTATGCTTAGTGCCCTTTGTATGGCTAGGACTGAAATGAACCTGGTAGAGCATCCCACACAAACGAATGCTCCACATGCGGGTTTCACATGCCACCAACTCCACATTCACAGGCAACTTCAGCGCCACAGCCGTTTTCAGATAGCCCTCAATGCAAAGGCTCTAGACGCAAATATTGGTGTGAGAGCTAATTCAATCAAGGAAACACTGCATGTTGGTGAAGGGCATATTGAAGAAGGATCAGCCGAGTGGTTCTTGTGGGAGAACAACTCCATTTGGCTCACTAACTTCACACACCATCAGGCTTCCAAGCAGCTCTCAAGGAAACTCAGTTTTCACACTGTATGCTTAGTGCCCTTTGAGTGCATTATCTAGGAATGAACCTGGTAGAGCATCCCACACAAACGAATGCTCCACATGCGGGTTTCACATGCCACCAACTCCACATTCACAGGCAACTTCAGCTCCACAGCTGTTTTCAGATAGCCCTCAATGCAAAGGCTCTAGACGCAAATATTTGTGTGAGAGCTAATTCAATCAAGGAAACACTGCATGTTGGTGAAGGGCATATTGAAGAAGGATCAGCCGAGTGGTTCTTGTGGGAGAACAACTCCATTTGGCTCACTAACTTCACACACCATCAGGCTTCCAAGCAGCTCTCAAGGAAACTCAGTTTTCACACTGTATGCTTAGTGCCCTTTGAGTGCATTATCTAGGAATGAACCTGGTAGAGCATCCCACACAAACGAATGCTCCACATGCGGGTTTCACATGCCACCAACTCCACATTCACAGGCAACTTCAGCGCCACAGCCGTTTTCAGATAGCCCTCAATGCAAAGGCTCTAGACGCAAATATTGGTGTGAGAGCTAATTCAATCAAGGAAACACTGCATGTTGGTGAAGGGCATATTGAAGAAGGATCAGCCGAGTGGTTCTTGTGGGAGAACAACTCCATTTGGCTCACTAACTTCACACACCATCAGGCTTCCAAGCAGCTCTCAAGGAAACTCAGTTTTCACACTCTATGCTTAGTGCCCTTTGTATGGCTAGGACTGAAATGAACCTGGTAGAGCATCCCACACAAACGAATGCTCCACCATGCGGGTTTCACATGCCACCAACTCCACATTCACAGGCAGCTTCAGCGCCACAGCCGTTTTCAGATAGCCCTCAATGCAAAGGCTCTAGACGCAAATATTGGTGTGAGAGCTAATTCAATCAAGGAAACACTGCATGTTGGTGAAGGGCATATTGAAGAAGGATCAGCCGAGTGGTTCTTGTGGGGAGAACAACTCCATTTGGCTCACTAACTTCACACACCATCAGGCTTCCAAGCAGCTCTCAAGGAAATTCAGTTTTCACACTCTATGCTTTATGCCCTTTGAGTGCACTATCTAGGAATGAACCTGGTAGAGCATCCCACACAAACGAATGCTCCACATCCGGGTTTCACATGCCACCAACTCCACATTCACAGGCAACTTCAGCGCCACAGCCGTTTTCAGATAGCACTCAATGCAAAGGCTCTAGACGCAAATATTGGTGTGAGAGCTAATTCAATCAAGGAAACACTGCATGTTGGTGAAGGGCATATTGAAGAAGGATCAGCCGAGTGGTTCTTGTGGGAGAACAACTCCATTTGGCTCACTAACTTCACACACCATCAGGCTTCCAAGCAGCTCTCAAGGAAACTCAGTTTTCACACTCTATGCTTAGTGCTCTTTGTGTGCCTAGGACTGAAATGAAACTTGGTCAGCATCCCACACAAACGAATGCTCCACATGCGGCTTTCACATGCCACCAACTCCACATTCACAGGCAACTTCAGCGCCACAGCCGTTTTCAGATAGCCCTCAATGCAAAGGCTCTAGACGCAAATATTGGTGTGAGAGCTAATTCAATCAAGGAAACACTGCATGTTGGTGAAGGGCATATTGAAGAAGGATCAGCCGAGTGGTTCTTGTGGGAGAACAACTCCATTTGGCTCACTAACTTCACACACCATCAGGCTTCCAAGCAGCTCTCAAGGAAACTCAGTTTTCACACTCTATGCTTAGTGCCCTTTGAGTGCATTATCTAGGAATGAACCTGGTAGAGCATCCCACACAAACGAATGCTCCACATGCGGGTTTCACATGCCACCAACTCCACATTCACAGGCAACTTCAGCGCCACAGCCGTTTTCAGATAGCCCTCAATGCAAAGGCTCTAGACGCAAATATTGGTGTGAGAGCTAATTCAATCAAGGAAACACTGCATGTTGGTGAAGGGCATATTGAAGAAGGATGAGCCGAGTGGTTCTTGTGGGAGAACAACTCCATTTGGCTCACTAACTTCACACACCATCAGGCTTCCAAGCAGCTCTCAAGGAAACTCAGTTTTCACACTCTATGTTTAGTGCCCTTTGAGTGCACTATCTAGGAATGAACCTGGTAGAGCATCCCACACAAACGAATGCTCCACATGCGGGTTTCACATGCCACCAACTCCACATTCACAGGCAACTTCAGCGCCACAGCCGTTTTCAGATAGCCCTCAATGCAAAGGCTCTAGACGCAAATATTGGTGTGAGAGCTAATTCAATCAAGGAAACACTGCATGTTGGTGAAGGGCATATTGAAGAAGGATCAGCCGAGTGGTTCTTGTGGGAGAACAACTCCATTTGGCTCACTAACTTCACACACCATCAGGCTTCCAAGCAGCTCTCAAGGAAACTCAGTTTTCACACTCTATGTTTAGTGCCCTTTGAATGCACTATCTAGGAATGAACCTGGTAGAGCATCCCACACAAACGAATGCTCCACATGCGGGTTTCACATGCCACCAACTCCACATTCACAGGCAACTTCAGCGCCACAGCCGTTTTCAGATAGCCCTCAATGCAAAGGCTCTAGACGCAAATATTGGTGTGAGAGCTAATTCAATCAAGGAAACACTGCATGTTGGTGAAGGGCATATTGAAGAAGGATCAGCCGAGTGGTTCTTGTGGGAGAACAACTCCATTTGGCTCACTAACTTCACACACCATCAGGCTTCCAAGCAGCTCTCAAGGAAACTCAGTTTTCACACTGTATGCTTAGTGCCCTTTGAGTGCATTATCTAGGAATGAACCTGGTAGAGCATCCCACACAAACGAATGCTCCACATGCGGGTTTCACATGCCACCAACTCCACATTCACAGGCAACTTCAGCTCCACAGCCGTTTTCAGATAGCCCTCAATGCAAAGGCTCTAGACGCAAATATTTGTGTGAGAGCTAATTCAATCAAGGAAACACTGCATGTTGGTGAAGGGCATATTGAAGAAGGATCAGCCGAGTGGTTCTTGTGGGAGAACAACTCCATTTGGCTCACTAACTTCAAACACCATCAGGCTTCCAAGCAGCTCTCAAGGAAACTCAGTTTTCACACTCTATGCTTAGTGCCCTTTGAGTGAATAGGACTGAAATGAAGCTTGGAGAGTATCCCACACAAACGAATGCTCCACATGCGGGTTTCACATGCCACCAACTCCACATTCACAGGCAACTTCAGCGCCACAGCCGTTTTCAGATAGCCCTCAATGCAAAGGCTCTAGACGCAAATATTGGTGTGAGAGCTAATTCAATCAAGGAAACACTGCATGTTGGTGAAGGGCATATTGAAGAAGGATCAGCCGAGTGGTTCTTGTGGGAGAACAACTCCATTTGGCTCACTAACTTCACACACCATCAGGCTTCCAAGCAGCTCTCAAGGAAACTCAGTTTTCACACTCTATGCTTAGTGCCCTTTGAGTGCATTATCTAGGAATGAACCTGGTAGAACATCCCACACAAACGAATGCTCCACATGCGGGTTTCACATGCCACCAACTCCACATTCACAGGCAACTTCAGCGCCACAGCCGTTTTCAGATAGCCCTCAATGCAAAGGCTCTAGACGCAAATATTGGTGTAAGAGCTAATTCAATCAAGGAAACACTGCATGTTGGTGAAGGGCATATTGAAGAAGGATCAGCCGAGTGGTTCTTGTGGGAGAACAACTCCATTTGGCTCACTAACTTCACACACCATCAGGCTTCCAAGCAGCTCTCAAGGAAACTCAGTTTTCACACTCTATGCTTAGTGCCCTTTGTATGGCTAGGACTGAAATGAACCTGGTAGAGCATCCCACACAAACGAATGCTCCACATGCGGGTTTCACATGCCACCAACTCCACATTCACAGGCAGCTTCAGCGCCACAGCCGTTTTCAGATAGCCCTCAATGCAAAGGCTCTAGACGCAAATATTGGTGTGAGAGCTAATTCAATCAAGGAAACACTGCATGTTGGTGAAGGGCATATTGAAGAAGGATCAGCCGAGTGGTTCTTGTGGGAGAACAACTCCATTTGGCTCACTAACTTCACACACCATCAGGCTTCCAAGCAGCTCTCAAGGAAACTCAGTTTTCACACTCTATGCTTAGTGCTCTTTGTGTGCCTAGGACTGAAATGAAACTTGGTCAGCATCCCACACAAACGAATGCTCCACATGCGGCTTTCACATGCCACCAACTCCACATTCACAGGCAACTTCAGCGCCACAGCCGTTTTCAGATAGCCCTCAATGCAAAGGCTCTAGACGCAAATATTGGTGTGAGAGCTAATTCAATCAAGGAAACACTGCATGTTGGTGAAGGGCATATTGAAGAAGGATCAGCCGAGTGGTTCTTGTGGGAGAACAACTCCATTTGGCTCACTAACTTCACACACCATCAGGCTTCCAAGCAGCTCTCAAGGAAACTCAGTTTTCACACTCTATGCTTAGTGCCCTTTGAGTGCATTATCTAGGAATGAACCTGGTAGAGCATCCCACACAAACGAATGCTCCACATGCGGGTTTCACATGCCACCAACTCCACATTCACAGGCAACTTCAGCGCCACAGCCGTTTTCAGATAGCCCTCAATGCAAAGGCTCTAGACGCAAATATTGGTGTGAGAGCTAATTCAATCAAGGAAACACTGCATGTTGGTGAAGGGCATATTGAAGAAGGATCAGCCGAGTGGTTCTTGTGGGAGAACAACTCCATTTGGCTCACTAACTTCACACACCATCAGGCTTCCAAGCAGCTCTCAAGGAAACTCAGTTTTCACACTCTATGTTTAGTGCCCTTTGAATGCACTATCTAGGAATGAACCTGGTAGAGCATCCCACACAAACGAATGCTCCACATGCGGGTTTCACATGCCACCAACTCCACATTCACAGGCAACTTCAGCGCCACAGCCGTTTTCAGATAGCCCTCAATGCAAAGGCTCTAGACGCAAATATTGGTGTGAGAGCTAATTCAATCAAGGAAACACTGCATGTTGGTGAAGGGCATATTGAAGAAGGATCAGCCGAGTGGTTCTTGTGGGAGAACAACTCCATTTGGCTCACTAACTTCACACACCATCAGGCTTCCAAGCAGCTCTCAAGGAAACTCAGTTTTCACACTCTATGCTTAGTGCCCTTTGAATGCACTATCTAGGAATGAACCTGGTAGAGCATCCCACACAAACGAATGCTCCACATGCGGGTTTCACATGCCACCAACTCCACATTCACAGGCAACTTCAGCGCCACAGCCGTTTTCAGATAGCCCTCAATGCAAAGGCTCTAGACGCAAATATTGGTGTGAGAGCTAATTCAATCAAGGAAACACTGCATGTTGGTGAAGGGCATATTGAAGAAGGATCAGCCGAGTGGTTCTTGTGGGAGAACAACTCCATTTGGCTCACTAACTTCACACACCATCAGGCTTCCAAGCAGCTCTCAAGGAAACTCAGTTTTCACACTCTATGCTTAGTGCTCTATGTGTGCCTAGGTTGAAATGAAGCTTGGACAGCATCCCACACAAACGAATGCTTCACATGCGGGTTTCACATGCCACCAACTCCACATTCTCAGGCAACTTCAGCGCCACAGCCGTTTTCAGATAGCCCTCAATGCAAAGGCTCTAGACGCAAATATTGGTGTGAGAGCTAATTCAATCAAGGAAACACTGCATGTTGGTGAAGGGCATATTGAAGAAGGAACAGCCGAGTGGTTCTTGTGGGAGAACAACTCCATTTGGCTCACTAACTTCACACACCATCAGGCTTCCAAGCAGCTCTCAAGGAAACTCAGTTTTCACACTCTATGTTTAGTGCCCTTTGAATGCACTATCTAGGAATGAACCTGGTAGAGCATCCCACACAAACGAATGCTCCACATGCGGGTTTCACATGCCACCAACTCCACATTCACAGGCAACTTCAGCGCCACAGCCGTTTTCAGATAGCCCTCAATGCAAAGGATCTAGACGCAAATATTGGTGTGAGAGCTAATTCAATCAAGGAAACACTGCATGTTGGTGAAGGGCATATTGAAGAAGGATCAGCCGAGTGGTTCTTGTGGGAGAACAACTCCATTTGGCTCACAAACTTCACACACCATCAGGCTTCCAAGCAGCTCTCAAGGAAACTCAGTTTTCACACTCTATGTTTAGTGCCCTTTGTATGGCTAGGACTGAAATGAACCTGGTAGAGCATCCCACACAAACGAATGCTCCACATGCGGGTTTCACATGCCACCAACTCCACATTCACAGGCAACTTCAGCGCCACAGCTGTTTTCAGATAGCCCTCAATGCAAAGGCTCTAGACGCAAATATTGGTGTGAGAGCTAATTCAATCAAGGAAACACTGCATGTTGGTGAAGGGCATATTGAAGAAGGATCAGTCGAGTGGTTCTTGTGGGAGAACAACTCCATTTGGCTCACTAACTTCACACACCATCAGGCTTCCAAGCAGCTCTCAAGGAAACTCAGTTTTCACACTCTATGCTTAGTGCCCTTTGAGTGCATTATCTAGGAATGAACCTGGTAGAGCATCCCACACAAACGAATGCTCCACATGCGGGTTTCACATGCCACCAACTCCACATTCACAGGCAACTTCAGCGCCACAGCCGTTTTCAGATAGCCCTCAATGCAAAGGCTCTAGACGCAAATATTGGTGTGAGAGCTAATTCAATCAAGGAAACACTGCATGTTGGTGAAGGGCATATTGAAGAAGGAACAGCCGAGTGGTTCTTGTGGGAGAACAACTCCATTTGGCTCAATAACTTCACACACCATCAGGCTTCCAAGCAGCTCTCAAGGAAACTCAGTTTTCACACTCTATGCTTAGTGCCCTTTGAGTGAATAGGACTGAAATGAAGCTTGGAGAGCATCCCACACAAACGAATGCTCCACATGCGGGTTTCACATGCCACCAACTCCACATTCACAGGCAACTTCAGGTCCACAGCCGTTTTCAGATAGCCCTCAATGCAAAGGATCTAGACGCCAATATTGGTGTGAGAGCTAATTCAATCAAGGAAACACTGCTTGTTGGTGAAGGGCATTTTGAAGAAGGATCAGCCGAGTGGTTCTTGTGGGAGAACAACTTCATTTGGCTCACTAACTTCACACACCATCAGGCTTCCAAGCAGCTCTTAAGGAAACTCAGTTTTCACACTCTAAGCTTAGTGCCCTTTGAGTGCATTATCTAGGAATGAACCTGGTAGAGCATCCCACACAAACGAATGCTCCACATGCGGGTTTCACATGCCACCAACTCCACATTCACAGGCAACTTCAGCGCCACAGCCGTTTTCAGATAGCCCTCAATGCAAAGGCTCTAGACGCAAATATTGGTGTGAGAGCTAATTCAATCAAGGAAACACTGCATGTTGGTGAAGGGCATATTGAAGAAGGATCAGCCGAGTGGTTCTTGTGGGAGAACAACTCCATTTGGCTCACTAACTTCACACACCATCAGGCTTCCAAGCAGCTCTCAAGGAAACTCAGTTTTCACACTCTATGTTTAGTGCCCTTTGAATGCACTATCTAGGAATGAACCTGGTAGAGCATCCCACACAAACGAATGCTCCACATGCGGGTTTCACATGCCACCAACTCCACATTCTCAGGCAACTTCAGCGCCACAGCCGTTTTCAGATAGCCCCCAATGCAAAGGCTCTAGACGCAAATATTGGTGTGAGAGCTAATTCAATCAAGGAAACACTGCATGTTGGTGAAGGGCATATTGAAGAAGGATCAGCAGAGTGGTTCTTGTGGGAGAACAACTCCATTTGGCTCACTAACTTCACACACCATCAGGCTTCCAAGCAGCTCTCAAGGAAACTCAGTTTTCCCACTCTATGCTTAGTGCCCTTTGAGTGCATTATCTAGGAATGAACCTGGTAGAGCATCCCACACAAACGAATGCTCCACATGCGGGTTTCACATGCCACCAACTCCACATTCACAGGCAACTTCAGCGCCACAGCCGTTTTCAGATAGCCCTCAATGCAAAGGCTCTAGACGCAAATATTGGTGTGAGAGCTAATTCAATCAAGGAAACACTTCATGTTGGTGAAGGGCATATTGAAGAAGGATCAGCCGAGTGGTTCTTGTGGGAGAACAACTCCATTTGGCTCACTAACTTCACACACCATCAGGCTTCCAAGCAGCTCTCAAGGAAACTCAGTTTTCACACTCTATGCTTAGTGCCCTTTGAGTGCATTATCTAGCAATGAACCTGGTAGAGCATCCGACACAAACGAATGCTCCACATGCGGGTTTCACATGCCACCAACTCCACATTCACAGGCAACTTCAGCACCACAGCCGTTTTCAGATAGCCCTCAATGCAAAGGCTCTAGACGCAAATATTGGTGTGAGAGCTAATTCAATCAAGGAAACACTGCATGTTGATGAAGGGCATATTGAAGAAGGATCAGCCGAGTGGTTCTTGTGAGAGAACAACTCCATTTGGCTCACTACACACACCATCAGGCTTCCAAGCAGCTCTGAAGGAAACTCAGTTTTCACACTCTATGCTTACTGAAATGAAGCTTGGAGAGCATCCCACACAAACGAATGCTCCACATGCGGGTTTCACATGCCACCAACTCCACATTCACAGGCAACTTCAGCGCCACAGCCGTTTTCAGATAGCCCTCAATGCAAAGGCTCTAGACGCAAATATTGGTGTGAGAGCTAATTCAATCAAGGAAACACTGCATGTTGGTGAAGGGCATATTGAAGAAGGATCAGCCGAGTGGTTCTTGTGGGAGAACAACTCCATTTGGCTCACTAACTTCACACACCATCAGGCTTCCAAGCAGCTCTCAAGGAAACTCAGTTTTCACACTCTAGGCTTAGTGCCCTTTGAGTGAATAGGACTGAAATGAAGCTTGGAGAGCATCCCACACAAACGAATGCTCCACATGCGGGTTTCACATGCCACCAACTCCACATTCACAGGCAACTTCAGGTCCACAGCCGTTTTCAGATAGCCCTCAATGCAAAGGCTCTAGACGCAAATATTGGTGTGAGAGCTAATTCAATCAAGGAAACACTGCATGTTGGTGAAGGGCATATTGAAGAAGGATCAGTCGAGTGGTTCTTGTGGGAGAACAACTCCATTTGGCTCACTACACACACCATCAGGCTTCCAAGCAGCTCTCAAGGAAACTCAGTTTTCCCACTCTATGCTTAGTGCCCTTTGAGTGCATTATCTAGGAATGAACCTGGTAGAGCATCCCACACAAACGAATGCTCCACATGCGGGTTTCACATGCCACCAACTCCACATTCACAGGCAACTTCAGCGCCACAGCCGTTTTCAGATAGCCCTCAATGCAAAGGCTCTAGACGCAAATATTGGTGTGAGAGCTAATTCAATCAAGGAAACACTGCATGTTGGTGAAGGGCATATTGAAGAAGGATCAGCCGAGTGGTTCTTGTGGGAGAACAACTCCATTTGGCTCACTAACTTCACACACCATCAGGCTTCCAAGCAGCTCTCAAGGAAACTCAGTTTTCACACTCTATGCTTAGTGCTCTATGTGTGCCTAGGTTGAAATGAAGCTTGGACAGCATCCCACACAAACGAATGCTCCACATGCGGGTTTCACATGTCACCAACTCCACATTCTCAGGCAACTTCAGCGCCACAGCCGTTTTCAGATAGCCCTCAATGCAAAGGCTCTAGACGCAAATATTGGTGTGAGAGCTAATTCAATCAAGGAAACACTGCATGTTGGTGAAGGGCATATTGAAGAAGAATCAGCCGAGTGGTTCTTGTGGGAGAACAACTCCATTTGGCTCACTAACTTCACACACCATCAGGCTTCCAAGCAGCTCTCAAGGAAACTCAGTTTTCACACTCTATGCTTAGTGCCCTTTGAGTGCATTATCTAGGAATGAACCTGGTAGAGCATCCCACACAAACGAATGCTCCACATGCGGGTTTCACATGCCACCAACTCCACATTCACAGGCAACTTCAGCGCCACAGCCGTTTTCACATAGCCCTCAATGCAAAGGCTCTAGACGCAAATATTGGTGTGAGAGCTAATTCAATCAAGGAAACACTGCATGTTGGTGAAGGGCATATTGAAGAAGGATCAGCCGAGTGGTTCTTGTGGGAGAACAACTCCATTTCGCTCACTACACACACCATCAGGCTTCCAAGCAGCTCTCAAGGAAACTCAGTTTTCACACTCTATGCTTACTGAAATGAAGCTTGGAGAGCATCCCACACAAACGAATGCTCCACATGCGGGTTTCACATGCCACCAACTCCACATTCACAGGCAACTTCAGCGCTACAGCCGTTTTCAGACAGCCCTCAATGCAAAGGCTCTAGACGCAAATATTGGTGTGAGAGCTAATTCAATCAAGGAAACACTGCATGTTGGTGAAGGGCATATTGAAGAAGGATCAGCCGAGTGGTTCTTGTGGGAGAACAACTCCATTTGGCTCACTAACTTCACACACCATCAGGCTTCCAAGCAGCTCTCAAGGAAACTCAGTTTTCACACTCTATGCTTAGTGCTCTATGTGTGCCTAGGTTGAAATGAAGCTTGGACAGCATCCCACACAAACGAATGCTCCACATGCGGGTTTCACATGCCACCAACTCCACATTCACAGGCAACTTCAGCGCCACAGCCGTTTTCAGATAGCCCTCAATGCAAAGGCTCTAGACGCAAATATTGGTGTGAGAGCTAATTCAATCAAGGAAACACTGCATGTTGGTGAAGGGCATATTGAAGAAGGATCAGCCGAGTGGTTCTTGTGGGAGAACAACTCCATTTGGCTCACTAACTTCACACACAATCAGGCTTCCATGCAGCTCTCAAGGAAACTCAGTTTTCACACTCTATGCTTACTGAAATGAAGCTTGGAGAGCATCCCACACAAATGAATGCTCCACATGCGGGTTTCACATGCCACCAACTCCACATTCACAGGCAACTTCAGCGCCACAGCCGTTTTCAGATAGCCCTCAATGCAAAGGCTCTAGATGCAAATATTGGTGTGAGAGCTAATTCAATCAAGGAAACACTGCATGTTGGTGAAGGGCATATTGAAGAAGAATCAGCCGAGTGGTTCTTGTGGGAGAACAACTCCATTTGGTTCACTAACTTCACACACCATCAGGCTTCCAAGCAGCTCTCAAGGAAACTCAGTTTTCACACTCTATGCTTAGTGCCCTTTGAGTGCATTATCTAGGAATGAACCTGGTAGAGCATCCGACACAAACAAATGCTCCACATGCGGGTTTCACATGCCACCAACTCCACATTCACAGGCAACTTCAGCACCACAGCCGTTTTCAGATAGCCCTCAATGCAAAGGCTCTAGACGCAAATATTGGTGTGAGAGCTAATTCAATCAAGGAAACACTGCATGTTGATGAAGGGCATATTGAAGAAGGATCAGCCGAGTGGTTCTTGTGAGAGAACAACTCCATTTGGCTCACTACACACACCATCAGGCTTCCAAGCAGCTCTCAAGGAAACTCAGTTTTCACACTCTATGCTTACTGAAATGAAGCTTGGAGAGCATCCCACACAAACGAATGCTCCACATGCGGGTTTCACATGCCACCAACTCCACATTCACAGGCAACTTCAGCGCCACAGCCGTTTTCAGATAGCCCTCAATGCAAAGGCTCTAGACGCAAATATTGGTGTGAGAGCTAATCCAATCAAGGAAACACAGCATGTTGGTGAAGAGCATATTGAAGAAGGATCAGCCGAGTGGTTCTTGTGGGAGAACAACTCCATTTGGCTCACTAACTTCACACACCATCAGGCTTCCAAGCAGCTCTCAAGGAAACTCAGTTTTCACACTCTATGCTTAGTGCCCTTTGAGTGAATAGGACTGAAATGAAGCTTGGAGAGCATCCCACACAAACGAATGCTCCACATGCGGCTTTCACATGCCACCAACTCCACATTCACAGGCAACTTCAGCGCCACAGCCGTTTTCAGATAGCCCTCAATGCAAAGGCTCTAGACGCAAATATTTGTGTGAGAGCTAATTCAATCAAGGAAACACTGCATGTTGGTGAAGGGCATATTGAAGAAGGATCAGTCGAGTGGTTCTTGTGGGAGAACAACTCCATTTGGCTCACTACACACACCATCAGGCTTCCAAGCAGCTCTCAAGGAAACTCAGTTTTCACACTCTATGCTTAGTGCCCTTTGAGTGCATTATCTAGGAATGAACCTGGTAGAGCATCCCACACAAACGAATGCTCCACATGCGGGTTTCACATGCCACCAACTCCACATTCACAGGCAACTTCAGCGCCACAGCCGTTTTCAGATAGCCCTCAATGCAAAGGCTCTAGACGCCAATATTGTTGTGAGAGCTAATTCAATCAAGGAAACACTGCATGTTGGTGAAGGGCATATTGAAGAAGGATCAGCCGAGTGGTTCTTGTGGGAGAACAACTCCATTTGGCTCACTAACTTCACACACAATCAGGCTTCCAAGCAGCTCTCAAGGAAACTCAGTTTTCACACTCTATGCTTAGTGCTCTATGTGTGCCTAGGTTGAAATGAAGCTTGGACAGCATCCCACACAAACGAATGCTCCACATGCGGGTTTCACATGCCACCAACTCCACATTCTCAGGCAACTTCAGCGCCACAGCCGTTTTCAGATAGCCCTCAATGCAAAGGCTCTAGACGCAAATATTGGTGTGAGAGCTAATTCAATCAAGGAAACACTGCATGTTGGTGAAGGGCATATTGAAGAAGAATCAGCCGAGTGGTTCTTGTGGGAGAACAACTCCATTTGGCTCACTAACTTCACACACCATCAGGCTTCCAAGCAGCTCTCAAGGAAACTCAGTTTTCACACTCTATGCTTAGTGCCCTTTGACTGCATTATCTAGGAATGAACCTGGTAGAGCATCCCACACAAACGAATGCTCCACATGCGGGTTTCACATGCCACCAACTCCACATTCACAGGCAACTTCAGCGCCACAGCCGTTTTCAGATAGCCCTCAATGCAAAGGCTCTAGACGCAAATATTGGTGTGAGAGCTAATTCAATCAAGGAAACACTGCATGTTGGTGAAGGGCATATTGAAGAAGGATCAGCCGAGTGGTTCTTGTGGGAGAACAACTCCATTTCGCTCACTACACACACCATCAGGCTTCCAAGCAGCTCTTAAGGAAACTCAGTTTTCACACTCTATGCTTACTGAAATGAAGCTTGGAGAGGATCCCACACAAACGAATGCTCCACATGCGGGTTTCACATGCCACCAACTCCACATTCACAGGCAACTTCAGCGCTACAGCCGTTTTCAGATAGCCCTCAATGCAAAGGCTCTAGACGCAAATATTGGTGTGAGAGCTAATTCAATCAAGGAAACACTGCATGTTGGTGAAGGGCATATTGAAGAAGGATCAGCCGAGTGGTTCTTGTGGGAGAACAACTCCATTTGGCTCACTAACTTCACACACCATCAGGCTTCCAAGCAGCTCTCAAGGAAACTCAGTTTTCACACTCTATGCTTAGTGCTCTATGTGTGCCTAGGTTGAAATGAAGCTTGGACAGCATCCCACACAAACGAATGCTCCACATGCGGGTTTCACATGCCACCAACTCCACATTCTCAGGCAACTTCAGCGCCACAGCCGTTTTCAGATAGCCCTCAATGCAAAGGCTCTAGACGCAAATATTGGTGTGAGAGCTAATTCAATCAAGGAAACACTGCATGTTGGTGAAGGGCATATTGAAGAAGAATCAGCCGAGTGGTTCTTGTGGGAGAACAACTCCATTTGGCTCACTAACTTCACACACCATCAGGCTTCCAAGCAGCTCTCAAGGAAACTCAGTTTTCACACTCTATGCTTAGTGCCCTTTGAGTGCATTATCTAGGAATGAACCTGGTAGAGCATCCCACACAAACGAATGCTCCACATGCGGGTTTCACATGCCACCAACTCCACATTCACAGGCAACTTCAGCGCCACAGCCGTTTTCAGATAGCCCTCAATGCAAAGGCTCTAGACGCAAATATTGGTGTGAGAGCTAATCCAATCAAGGAAACACTGCATGTTGGTGAAGAGCATATTGAAGAAGGATCAGCCGAGTGGTTCTTGTGGGAGAACAACTCCATTTGGCTCACTAACTTCACACACCATCAGGCTTCCAAGCAGCTCTCAAGGAAACTCAGTTTTCACACTCTATGCTTAGTGCCCTTTGAGTGAATAGGACTGAAATGAAGCTTGGAGAGCATCCCACACAAACGAATGCTGCACATGCGGCTTTCACATGCCACCAACTCCACATTCACAGGCAACTTCAGCGCCACAGCCGTTTTCAGATAGCCCTCAATGCAAAGGCTCTAGACGCAAATATTTGTGTGAGAGCTAATTCAATCAAGGAAACACTGCATGTTGGTGAAGGGCATATTGAAGAAGGATCAGTCGAGTGGTTCTTGTGGGAGAACAACTCCATTTGGCTCACTACACACACCATCAGGCTTCCAAGCAGCTCTCAAGGAAACTCAGTTTTCACACTCTATGCTTAGTGCCCTTTGAGTGCATTATCTAGGAATGAACCTGGTAGAGCATCCCACACAAACGAATGCTCCACATGCGGGTTTCACATGCCACCAACTCCACATTCACAGGCAACTTCAGCGCCACAGCCGTTTTCAGATAGCCCTCAATGCAAAGGCTCTAGACGCAAATATTGGTGTGAGAGCTAATTCAATCAAGGAAACACTGCATGTTGGTGAAGGGCATATTGAAGAAGGATCAGCCGAGTGGTTCTTGTGGGAGAACAACTCCATTTGGCTCACTAACTTCACACACCATCAGGCTTCCAAGCAGCTCTCAAGGAAACTCAGTTTTCACACTCTATGCTTAGTGCTCTATGTGTGCCTAGGTTGAAATGAAGCTTGGACAGCATCCCACACAAACGAATGCTCCACATGCGGGTTTCACATGCCACCAACTCCACATTCTCAGGCAACTTCAGCGCCACAGCCGTTTTCAGATAGCCCTCAATGCAAAGGCTCTAGACGCAAATATTGGTGTGAGAGCTAATTCAATCAAGGAAACACTGCATGTTGGTGAAGGGCATATTGAAGAAGAATCAGCCGAGTGGTTCTTGTGGGAGAACAACTCCATTTGGCTCACTAACTTCACACACCATCAGGCTTCCAAGCAGCTCTCAAGGAAACTCAGTTTTCACACTCTATGCTTAGTGCCCTTTGACTGCATTATCTAGGAATGAACCTGGTAGAGCATCCCACACAAACGAATGCTCCACATGCGGGTTTCACATGCCACCAACTCCACATTCACAGGCAACTTCAGCGCCACAGCCGTTTTCAGATAGCCCTCAATGCAAAGGCTCTAGACGCCAATATTGGTGTGAGAGCTAATTCAATCAAGGAAACACTGCATGTTGGTGAAGGGCATATTGAAGAAGGATCAGCCGAGTGGTTCTTGTGGGAGAACAACTCCATTTCGCTCACTACACACACCATCAGGCTTCCAAGCAGCTCTCAAGGAAACTCAGTTTTCACACTCTATGCTTACTGAAATGAAGCTTGGAGAGCATCCCACACAAACGAATGCTCCACATGCGGGTTTCACATGCCACCAACTCCACATTCACAGGCAACTTCAGCGCTACAGCCGTTTTCAGATAGCCCTCAATGCAAAGGCTCTAGACGCAAATATTGGTGTGAGAGCTAATTCAATCAAGGAAACACTGCATGTTGGTGAAGGGCATATTGAAGAAGGATCAGCCGAGTGGTTCTTGTGGGAGAACAACTCCATTTGGCTCACTAACTTCACACACCATCAGGCTTCCAAGCAGCTCTCAAGGAAACTCAGTTTTCACACTCTATGCTTAGTGCTCTATGTGTGCCTAGGTTGAAATGAAGCTTGGACAGCATCCCACACAAACGAATGCTCCACATGCGGGTTTCACATGCCACCAACTCCACATTCTCAGGCAACTTCAGCGCCACAGCCGTTTTCAGATAGCCCTCAATGCAAAGGCTCTAGACGCAAATATTGGTGTGAGAGCTAATTCAATCAAGGAAACACTGCATGTTGGTGAAGGGCATATTGAAGAAGAATCAGCCGAGTGGTTCTTGTGGTAGAACAACTCCATTTGGCTCACTAACTTCACACACCATCAGGCTTCCAAGCAGCTCTCAAGGAAACTCAGTTTTCACACTCTATGCTTAGTTCCCTTTGAGTGCATTATCTAGGAATGAACCTGGTAGAGCATCCCACACAAACGAATGCTCCACATGCGGGTTTCACATGCCACCAACTCCACATTCACAGGCAACTTCAGCGCCACAGCCGTTTTCAGATAGCCCTCAATGCAAAGGCTCTAGACGCCAATATTGGTGTGAGAGCTAATTCAATCAAGGAAACACTGCATGTTGGTGAAGGGCATATTGAAGAAGGATCAGCCGAGTGGTTCTTGTGGGAGAACAACTCCATTTCGCTCACTACACACACCATCAGGCTTCCAAGCAGCTCTCAAGGAAACTCAGTTTTCACACTCTATGCTTACTGAAATGAAGCTTGGAGAGCATCCCACACAAACGAATGCTCCACATGCGGGTTTCACATGACACCAACTCCACATTCACAGGCAACTTCAGCGCCACAGCCGTTTTCAGATAGCCCTCAATGCAAAGGCTCTAGACGCAAATATTGGTGTGAGAGCTAATTCAATCAAGGAAACACTGCATGTTGGTGAAGGGCATATTGAAGAAGGATCAGCCGAGTGGTTCTTGTGGGAGAACAACTCCATTTGGCTCACTACACACACCATCAGGCTTCCAAGCAGCTCTCAAGGAAACTCAGTTTTCACACTCTATGCTTAGTGCCCTTTGAGTGCATTATCTAGGAATGAACCTGGTAGAGCATCCCACACAAACGAATGCTCCACATGCGGGTTTCACATGCCACCAACTCCACATTCACAGGCAACTTCAGCGCCACAGCCGTTTTCAGATAGCCCTCAATGCAAAGGCTCTAGACGCAAATATTGGTGTGAGAGCTAATTCAATCAAGGAAACACTGCATGTTGGTGAAGGGCATATTGAAGAAGGATCAGCCGAGTGGTTCTTGTGGGAGAATAACTCCATTTGGCTCACTAACTTCAAACACCATCAGGCTTCCAAGCAGCTCTCAAGGAAACTCAGTTTTCACACTCTATGCTTAGTGCTCTATGTGTGCCTAGGTTGAAATGAAGCTTGGACAGCATCCCACACAAACGAATGCTCCACATGCGGGTTTCACATGCCACCAACTCCACATTCTCAGGCAACTTCAGCGCCACAGCCGTTTTCAGATAGCCCTCAATGCAAAGGCTCTAGACGCAAATATTGGTGTGAGAGCTAATTCAATCAAGGAAACACTGCATGTTGGTGAAGGGCATATTGAAGAAGAATCAGCCGAGTGGTTCTTGTGGGAGAACAACTCCATTTGGCTCACTAACTTCACACACCATCAGGCTTCCAAGCAGCTCTCAAGGAAACTCAGTTTTCACACTCTATGCTTAGTGCCCTTTGCAATATCTAGGAATGAACCTGGTCAGCATCCCACACAAACGAATGTTCCACATGCGGGTTTCACATGCCACCAACTCCACATTCACAGGCAACTTCAGCGCCACAGCCGTTTTCAGATAGCCCTCAATGCAAAGGCTCTAGACGCAAATATTGGTGTGAGAGCTAATTCAATCAAGGAAACACTGCATGTTGGTGAAGGGCATATTGAAGAAGGAACAGCCGAGTGGTTCTAGTGGGAGAACAACTCCATTTGGCTCACTAACTTCACACACCATCAGGCTTCCAAGCAGCTCTCAAGGAAACTCAGTTTTCACACTCTATGCTTAGTGCCCTTTGAATGCACTATCTAGGAATGAAGCTTGGACAGCATCCCACACAAACGAATGCTCCACATGCGAGTTTCACATGCCACCAACTCCACATTCACAGGCAACTTCAGAGCCACAGCCGTTTTCAGATAGCCCTCAATGCAAAGGCTGTAGACGCAAATATTGGTGTGAGAGCCAATTCAATCAAGGAAACACTGCATGTTGGTGAAGGGCATATTGAAGAAGGATCAGCCGAGTGGTTCTTGTGGGAGAACAACTCCATTTGGCTCACTAACTTCACACACCATCAGGCTTCCAAGCAGCTCTCAAGGAAACTCAGTTTTCACACTCTATGCTTAGTGCCCTTTGTATGGCTAGGACTGAAATGAACCTGGTAGAGCATCCCACACAAACGAATGCTCCACATGCGGGTTTCACATGCCACCAACTCCACATTCACAGGCAACTTCAGGTCCACAGCCGTTTTCAGATAGCCCTCAATGCAAAGGATTTAGACGCAAATATTGGTGTGAGAGCTAATTCAATCAAGGAAACACTGCATGTTGGTGAAGGGCATTTTGAAGAAGGATCAGCCGAGTGGTTCTTGTGGGAGAACAACTCCATTTGGCTCACTAACTTCACACACCATCAGGCTTCCAAGCAGCTCTTAAGGAAACTCAGTTTTCACACTCTAAGCTTAGTGCCCTTTGAGTGCATTATCTAGGAATGAACCTGGTAGAGCATCCCACACAAACGAATGCTCCACATGCGGGTTTCACATGCCACCAACTCCACATTCACAGGCAACTTCAGCGCCACAGCCGTTTTCAGATAGCCCTCAATGCAAAGGCTCTAGACGCAAATATTGGTGTGAGAGCTAATTCAATCAAGGAAACACTGCATGTTGGTGAAGGGCATATTGAAGAAGGATCAGCCGAGTGGTTCTTGTGGGAGAACAACTCCATTTGGCTCACTAACTTCACACACCATCAGGCTTCCAAGCAGCTCTCAAGGAAACTCAGTTTTCACACTCTATGTTTAGTGCCCTTTGTATGGCTAGGACTGAAATGAACCTGGTAGAGCATCCCACACAAACGAATGCTCCACATGCGGGTTTCACATGCCACCACCTCCACATTCACAGGCAACTTCAGTGCCACAGCCGTTTTCAGATAGCCCTCAATGCAAAGGATCTAGACGCAAATATTGGTGTGAGAGCTAATTCAATCAAGGAAACACTGCATGTTGGTGAAGGGCATATTGAAGAAGGATCAGCCGAGTGGTTCTTGTGGGAGAACAACTCCATTTGGCTCACTAACTTCACACACCATCAGGCTTCCAAGCAGCTCTGAAGGAAACTCAGTTTTCACACTCTATGCTTAGTGCCCTTTGAGTGCATTATCTAGGAATGAACCTGGTAGAGCATCCCACACAAACGAATGCTCCACATGCGGGTTTCACATGCCACCAACTCCACATTCACAGGCAACTTCAGCGCCACAGCCGTTTTCAGATAGCCCTCAATGCAAAGGATCTAGACGCAAATATTGGTGTGAGAGCTAATTCAATCAAGGAAACACTGCATGTTGGTGAAGGGCATATTGAAGAAGGATCAGCCTAGTGGTTCTTGTGGGAGATCAACTCCATTTGGCTCACTAACTTCACACACCATCAGGCTTCAAAGCAGCCCTTAAGGAAACTCAGTTTTCACACTTTATGCTTAGTGGCATTTGAGTGCATTATCTAGGAATGAACCTGGTAGAGCATCCCACACAAACGAATGCTCCACATGCGGGTTTCACATGCCACCAACTCCACATTCACAGGCAACTTCAGCGCCACAGCCGTTTTCAGATAGCCCTCAATGCAAAGGCTCTAGACGCAAATATTGGTGTGAGAGCTAATCCAATCAAGGAAACACTGCATGTTGGTGAAGGGCATATTGAAGAAGGATCAGCCGAGTGGTTCTTGTGGGAGAACAACTCCATTTGGCTCACTAACTTCACACACCATCAGGCTTCCAAGCAGCTCTCAAGGAAACTCAGTTTTCACACTCTATGATTAGTGCCCTTTGTATGGCTAGGACTGAAATGAACCTGGTAGAGCATCCCACACAAACGAATGCTCCACATGCGGGTTTCACATGCCACCAACTCCACATTCACAGGCAACTTCAGCGCCACAGCCGTTTTCAGATAGCCCTCAATGCAAAGGATCTAGACGCAAATATTGGTGTGAGAGCTAATTCAATCAAGGAAACACTGCATGTTGGTGAAGGGCATATTGAAGAAGAATCAGCCGAGTGGTTCTTGTGGGAGAACAACTCCATTTGGCTCACTAACTTCACACACCATCAGGCTTCCAAGCAGCTCTCAAGGAAACTCAGTTTTCACACTCTATGCTTAGTGCCCTTTGCATTATCTAGGAATGAACCTGGTCAGCATCCCACACAAACGAATGTTCCACATGCGGGTTTCACATGCCACCAACTCCACATTCACAGGCAACTTCAGCGCCACAGCCGTTTTCAGATAGCCCTCAATGCAAAGGCTCTAGACGCAAATATTGGTGTGAGAGCTAATTCAATCAAGGAAACACTGCATGTTGGTGAAGGGCATATTGAAGAAGGAACAGCCGAGTGGTTCTAGTGGGAGAACAACTCCATTTGGCTCACTAACTTCACACACCATCAGGCTTCCAAGCAGCTCTCAAGGAAACTCAGTTTTCACACTCTATGCTTAGTGCCCTTTGAATGCACTATCTAGGAATGAAGCTTGGACAGCATCCCACACAAACGAATGCTCCACATGCGAGTTTCACATGCCACCAACTCCACATTCACAGGCAACTTCAGAGCCACAGCCGTTTTCAGATAGCCCTCAATGCAAAGGCTCTAGACGCAAATATTGGTGTGAGAGCCAATTCAATCAAGGAAACACTGCATGTTGGTGAAGGGCATATTGAAGAAGGATCAGCCGAGTGGTTCTTGTGGGAGAACAACTCCATTTGGCTCACTAACTTCACACACCATCAGGCTTCCAAGCAGCTCTCAAGGAAACTCAGTTTTCACACTCTATGCTTAGTGCCCTTTGTATGGCTAGGACTGAAATGAACCTGGTAGAGCATCCCACACAAACGAATGCTCCACATGCGGGTTTCACATGCCACCAACTCCACATTCACAGGCAACTTCAGGTCCACAGCCGTTTTCAGATAGCCCTCAATGCAAAGGATTTAGACGCAAATATTGGTGTGAGAGCTAATTCAATCAAGGAAACACTGCATGTTGGTGAAGGGCATTTTGAAGAAGGATCAGCCGAGTGGTTCTTGTGGGAGAACAACTCCATTTGGCTCACTAACTTCACACACCATCAGGCTTCCAAGCAGCTCTTAAGGAAACTCAGTTTTCACACTCTAAGCTTAGTGCCCTTTGAGTGCATTATCTAGGAATGAACCTGGTAGAGCATCCCACACAAACGAATGCTCCACATGCGGGTTTCACATGCCACCAACTCCACATTCACAGGCAACTTCAGCGCCACAGCCGTTTTCAGATAGCCCTCAATGCAAAGGCTCTAGACGCAAATATTGGTGTGAGAGCTAATTCAATCAAGGAAACACTGCATGTTGGTGAAGGGCATATTGAAGAAGGATCAGCCGAGTGGTTCTTGTGGGAGAACAACTCCATTTGGCTCACTAACTTCACACACCATCAGGCTTCCAAGCAGCTCTCAAGGAAACTCAGTTTTCACACTCTATGTTTAGTGCCCTTTGAATGCATTATCTAGGAATGAACCTGGTAGAGCTTCCCACACAAACGAATGCTCCACATGCGGGTTTCACATGCCACCAACTCCACATTCACAGGCAACTTCAGCGCCACAGCCGTTTTCAGATAGCCCTCAATGCAAAGGATCTAGACGCAAATATTGGTGTGAGAGCTAATTCAATCAAGGAAACACTGCATGTTGGTGAAGGGCATATTGAAGAAGGATCAGCCTAGTGGTTCTTGTGGGAGATCAACTCCATTTGGCTCACTAACTTCACACACCATCAGGCTTCAAAGCAGCTCTTAAGGAAACTCAGTTTTCACACTCTATGCTTAGTGGCATTTGAGGGCATTATCTAGGAATGAACCTGGTAGAGCATCCCACACAAATGAATGCTCCACATGCGGGTTTCACATGCCACCAACTCCACATTCACAGGCAACTTCAGCGCCACAGCCGTTTTCAGATAGCCCTCAATGCAAAGGCTCTAGACGCAAATATTGGTGTGAGAGCTAATCCAATCAAGGAAACACAGCATGTTGGTGAAGGGCATATTGAAGAAGGATCAGCCGAGTGGTTCTTGTGGGAGAACAACTCCATTTGGCTCACTAACTTCACACACCATCAGGCTTCCAAGCAGCTCTCAAGGAAACTCAGTTTTCACACTCTATGATTAGTGCCCTTTGTATGGCTAGGACTGAAATGAACCTGGTAGAGCATCCCACACAAACGAATGCTCCACATGCGGGTTTCACATGCCACCACCTCCACATTCACAGGCAACTTCAGTGCCACAGCCGTTTTCAGATAGCCCTCAATGCAAAGGATCTAGACGCAAATATTGGTGTGAGAGCTAATTCAATCAAGGAAACACTGCATGTTGGTGAAGGGCATATTGAAGAAGGATCAGCCGAGTGGTTCTTGTGGGAGAACAACTCCATTTGGCTCACTAACTTCACACACCATCAGGCTTCCAAGCAGCTCTGAAGGAAACTCAGTTTTCACACTCTATGCTTAGTGCCCTTTGAGTGCATTATCTAGGAATGAACCTGGTAGAGCATCCCACACAAACGAATGCTCCACATGCGGGTTTCACATGCCACCAACTCCACATTCACAGGCAACTTCAGCGCCACAGCCGTTTTCAGATAGCCCTCAATGCAAAGGATCTAGACGCAAATATTGGTGTGAGAGCTAATTCAATCAAGGAAACACTGCATGTTGGTGAAGGGCATATTGAAGAAGGATCAGCCTAGTGGTTCTTGTGGGAGATCAACTCCATTTGGCTCACTAACTTCACACACCATCAGGCTTCAAAGCAGCCCTTAAGGAAACTCAGTTTTCACACTTTATGCTTAGTGGCATTTGAGTGCATTATCTAGGAATGAACCTGGTAGAGCATCCCACACAAACGAATGCTCCACATGCGGGTTTCACATGCCACCAACTCCACATTCACAGGCAACTTCAGCGCCACAGCCGTTTTCAGATAGCCCTCAATGCAAAGGCTCTAGACGCAAATATTGGTGTGAGAGCTAATCCAATCAAGGAAACACTGCATGTTGGTGAAGGGCATATTGAAGAAGGATCAGCCGAGTGGTTCTTGTGGGAGAACAACTCCATTTGGCTCACTAACTTCACACACCATCAGGCTTCCAAGCAGCTCTCAAGGAAACTCAGTTTTCACACTCTATGATTAGTGCCCTTTGTATGGCTAGGACTGAAATGAACCTGGTAGAGCATCCCACACAAACGAATGCTCCACATGCGGGTTTCACATGCCACCAACTCCACATTCACAGGCAACTTCAGCGCCACAGCCGTTTTCAGATAGCCCTCAATGCAAAGGATCTAGACGCAAATATTGGTGTGAGAGCTAATTCAATCAAGGAAACACTGCATGTTGGTGAAGGGCATATTGAAGAAGGATCAGCCGAGTGGTTCTTGTGGGAGAACAACTCCATTTGGCTCACTAACTTCACACACCATCAGGCTTCCAAGCAGCTCTTAAGGAAACTCAGTTTTCACACTCTAAGCTTAGTGCCCTTTGAGTGCATTATCTAGGAATGAACCTGGTAGAGCATCCCACACAAACGAATGCTCCACATGCGGGTTTCACATGCCACCAACTCCACATTCACAGGCAACTTCAGCGCCACAGCTGTTTTCAGATAGCCCTCAATGCAAAGGCTCTAGACGCAAATATTGGTGTGAGAGCTAATTCAATCAAGGAAACACTGCATGTTGGTGAAGGGCATATTGAAGAAGGATCAGCCGAGTGGTTCTTGTGGGAGAACAACTCCATTTGGCTCACTAACTTCACACACCATCAGGCTTCCAAGCAGCTCTCAAGGAAACTCAGTTTTCACACTCTAAGCTTAGTGCCCTTTGAATGCACTATCTAGGAATGAACCTGGTAGAGCATCCGTCACAAACGAATGCTCCACATGCGGGTTTCACATGCCACCAACTCCACATTCACAGGCAACTTCAGCGCCACAGCCGTTTTCAGATAGCCCTCAATGCAAAGGCTCTAGACGCAAATATTGGTGTGAGAGCTAATTCAATCAAGGAAACACTGCATGTTGGTGAAGGGCATATTGGAGAAGGATCAGCCGAGTGGTTCTTGTGGGAGAACAACTCCATTTGGCTCACTAACTTCACACACCATCAGGCTTCCAAGCAGCTCTCAAGGAAACTCAGTTTTCACACTCTATGCTTAGTGCCCTTTGTATGGCTAGGACTGAAATGAACCTGGAAGAGCATCCCACACAAACGAATGCTCCACATGCGGGTTTCACATGCCACCAACTCCACATTCACAGGCAACGTCAGCGCCACAGCCGTTTTCAAATAGCCCTCAATGCAAAGGCTCTAGACGCAAATATTGGTGTGAGAGCTAATTCAATCAAGGAAACACTGCATGTTGGTGAAGGGCATATTGAAGAAGGATCAGCCGAGTGGTTCTTGTGGGAGAACAACTCCATTTGGCTCACTAACTTCACACACCATCAGGCTTCCAAGCAGCTCTCAAGGAAACTCAGTTTTCACACTCTATGCTTAGTGCCCTTTGTATGGCTAGGACTGAAATGAACCTGGTAGAGCATCCCACACAAACGAATGCTCCACATGCGGGTTTCACATGCCACCAACTCCACATTCAGGCAACTTCAGCTCCACAGCCGTTTTCAGATAGCCCTCAATGCAAAGGCTCTAGACGCAAATATTGGTGTGAGAGCTAATTCAATCAAGGAAACACTGCATGTTGGTGAAGGGCATATTGAAGAAGGATCAGCCGAGTGGTTCTTGTGGGAGAACAACTCCATTTGGCTCACTAACTTCACACACCATCAGGCTTCCAAGCAGCTCTCAAGGAAACTCAATTTTCACACTCTATGCTTAGTGCCCTTTGAGTGCATTATTTAGGAATGAACCTGGTAGAGCATCCCACACAAACGAATGCTCCACATGCGGGTTTCACATGCCACCAACTCCACATTCACAGGCAACTTCAGCGCCACAGCCATTTTCAGATAGCCCTCAATGCAAAGGCTCTAGACGCAAATATTGGTGTGAGAGCTAATTCAATCAAGGAAACACTGCATGTTGGTGAAGGGCATATTGAAGAAGGATCAGCCGAGTGGTTCTTGTGGGAGAACAACTCCATTTGGCTCACTAACTTCACACACCATCAGGCTTCCAAGCAGCTCTCAAGGAAACTCAGTTTTCACACTCTATGCTTAGTGCCCTTTGAGTGCATTATCTAGGAATGAACCTGGTAGAGCATCCCACACAAACGAATGCTCCACATGCGGGTTTCACATGCCACCAACTCCACATTCACAGGCAACTTCAGCGCCACAGCCGTTTTCAGATAGCCCTCAATGCAAAGGCTCTAGACGCAAATATTGGTGTGAGAGCTAATTCAATCAAGGAAACACTGCATGTTGGTGAAGGGCATATTGAAGAAGGATCAGCCGAGTGGTTCTTGTGGGAGAACAACTCCATTTGGCTCACTAACTTCACACACCATCAGGCTTCCAAGCAGCTCTCAAGGAAACTCAGTTTTCACACTCTATGCTTAGTGCCCTTTGAGTGCATTATTTAGGAATGAACCTGGTAGAGCATCCCACACAAACGAATGCTCCACATGCGGGTTTCACATGCCACCAACTCCACATTCACAGGCAACTTCAGCGCCACAGCCGTTTTCAGATAGCCCTCAATGCAAAGGCTCTAGACGCAAATATTGGTGTGAGAGCTAATTCAATCAAGGAAACACTGCATGTTGGTGAAGGGCATATTGAAGAAGGATCAGCGAGTGGTTCTTGTGGGAGAACAACTCCATTTGGCTCACTAACTTCACACACCATCAGGCTTCCAAGCAGCTCTCAAGGAAACTCAGTTTTCACACTGTATGCTTAGTGCCCTTTGAGTGCATTATCTAGGAATGAACCTGGTAGAGCATCCCACACAAACGAATGCTCCACATGCGGGTTTCACATGCCACCAACTCCACATTCACAGGCAACTTCAGCGCCACAGCCGTTTTCAGATAGCCCTCAATGCAAAGGCTCTAGACGCAAATATTGGTGTGAGAGCTAATTCAATCAAGGAAACACTGCATGTTGGTGAAGGGCAATTTGAAGAAGGATCAGCCGAGTGGTTCTTGCGGGAGAACAACTCCATTTGGCTCACTAACTTCACACACCATCAGGCTTCCAAGCAGCTCTCAAGGAAACTCAGTTTTCACACTCTATGCTTAGTGCCCTTTGAGTGAATAGGACTGAAATGAAGCTTGGAGAGTATCCCACACAAACGAATGCTCCACATGCGGGTTTCACATGCCACCAACTCCACATTCACAGGCAACTTCAGCGCCACAGCTGTTTTCAGATAGCCCTCAATGCAAAGGCTCTAGACGCAAATATTGGTGTGAGAGCTAATTCAATCAAGGAAACACTGCATGTTGGTGAAGGGCATATTGAAGAAGGATCAGCCGAGTGGTTCTTGTGGGAGAACAACTCCATTTGGCTCACTAACTTCACACACCATCAGGCTTCCAAGCAGCTCTCAAGGAAACTCAGTTTTCACACTCTATGCTTAGTGCCCTTTGTATGGCTAGGACTGAAATGAACCTGGTAGAGCATCCCACACAAACGAATGCTCCACATGCGGGTTTCACATGCCACCAACTCCACATTCACAGGCAGCTTCAGCGCCACAGCCGTTTTCAGATAGCCCTCAATGCAAAGGCTCTAGACGCAAATATTGGTGTGAGAGCTAATTCAATCAAGGAAACACTGCATGTTGGTGAAGGGCATATTGAAGAAGGATCAGCCGAGTGGTTATTGTGGGAGAACAACTCCATTTGGCTCACTAACTTCACACACCATCAGGCTTCCAAGCAGCTCTCAAGGAAACTCAGTTTTCACACTCTATGCTTAGTGCCCTTTGAGTGCACTATCTAGGAATGAACCTGGTAGAGCATCCCACACAAACGAATGCTCCACATGCGGGTTTCACATGCCACCAACTCCACATTCACAGGCAACTTCAGCGCCACAGCCGTTTTCAGATAGCCCTCAATGCAAAGGCTCTAGACGCAAATATTGGTGTGAGAGCTAATTCAATCAAGGAAACACTGCATGTTGGTGAAGGGCATATTGAAGAAGGATCAGCCGAGTGGTTCTTGTGGGACAACAACTCCATTTGGCTCACTAACTTCACACACCATCAGGCTTCCAAGCAGCTCTCAAGGAAACTCAGTTTTCACACTCTATGCTTAGTGCTCTTTGTGTGCCCAGGACTGAAATGAAACTTGGTAGAGCATCCCACACAAACGAATGCTCCACATGCGGGTTTCACATGCCACCAACTCCACATTCACAGGCAACTTCAGCGCCACAGCCGTTTTCAGATAGCCCTCAATGCAAAGGCTCTAGACGCAAATATTGGTGTGAGAGCTAATTCAATCAAGGAAACACTGCATGTTGGTGAAGGGCATATTGAAGAAGGATCAGCCGAGTGGTTCTTGTGGGAGAACAACTCCATTTGGCTCACTAACTTCACACACCATGAGGCTTCCAAGCAGCTCTCAAGGAAACTCAGTTTTCACACTCTATGCTTAGTGCCCTTTGTATGGCTAGGACTGAAATGAACCTGGTAGAGCATCCCACACAAACGAATGCTCCACATGCGGGTTTCACATGCCACCAACTCCACATTCACAGGCAGCTTCAGCGCCACAGCCGTTTTCAGATAGCCCTCAATGCAAAGGCTCTAGACGCAAATATTGGTGTGAGAGCTAATTCAATCAAGGAAACACTGCATGTTGGTGAAGGGCATATTGAAGAAGGATCAGCCGAGTGGTTCTTGTGGGAGAACAACTCCATTTGGCTCACTAACTTCACACACCATCAGGCTTCCAAGCAGCTCTCAAGGAAACTCAGTTTTCACACTCTATGCTTAGTGCCCTTTGAGTGCACTATCTAGGAATGAACCTGGTAGAGCATCCCACACAAACGAATGCTCCACATGCGGGTTTTTCATGCCACCAACTCCACATTCACAGGCAACTTCAGCGCCACAGCCGTTTTCAGATAGCCCTCAATGCAAAGGCTCTAGACGCAAATATTGGTGTGAGAGCTAATTCAATCAAGGAAACACTGCATGTTGGTGAAGGGCATATTGAAGAAGGATCAGCCGAGTGGTTCTTGTAGGAGAACAACTCCATTAGGCTCACTAACTTCACACACCATCAGGCTTCCAAGCAGCTCTCAAGGAAACTCAGTTTTCACACTCTATGCTTAGTGCTCTTTGTGTGCCTAGGACTGAAATGAAACTTGGTCAGCATCCCACACAAACGAATGCTCCACATGCGGGTTTCACATGCCACCAACTCCACATTCACAGGCAACTTCAGCGCCACAGCCGTTTTCAGATAGCCCTCAATGCAAAGGCTCTAGACACAAATATTGGTGTGAGAGCTAATTCAATCAAGGAAACACTGCATGTTGGTGAAGGGCATATTGAAGAAGGATCAGCCGAGTGTTTCTTGTGGGAGAACAACTCCATTTGGCTCACTAACTTCACACACCATCAGGCTTCCAATCAGCTCTCAAGGAAACTCAGTTTTCACACTCTATGCTTAGTGCCCTTTGAGTGCATTATTTAGGAATGAACCTGGTAGAGCATCCCACACAAACGAATGCTCCACATGCGGGTTTCACATGCCACCAACTCCACATTCACAGGCAACTTCAGCGCCACAGCCGTTTTCAGATAGCCCTCAATGCAAAGGCTCTAGACGCAAATATTGGTGTGAGAGCTAATTCAATCAAGGAAACACTGCATGTTGGTGAAGGGCATATTGAAGAAGGATCAGCCGAGTGGTTCTTGTGGGAGAACAACTCCATTTGGCTCACTAACTTCACACACCATCAGGCTTCCAAGCAGCTCTCAAGGAAACTCAGTTTTCACACTCTATGCTTAGTGCTCTTTGTGTGCCCAGGACTGAAATGAAACTTGGTCAGCATCCCACACAAACGAATGCTCCACATGCGGGTTTCACATGCCACCAACTCCACATTCACAGGCAACTTCAGCGCCACAGCCGTTTTCAGATAGCCCTCAATGCAAAGGCTCTAGACGCAAATATTGGTGTGAGAGCTAATTCAATCAAGGAAACACTGCATGTTGGTGAAGGGCATATTGAAGAAGGATCAGCCGAGTGGTTCTTGTGGGAGAACAACTCCATTTGGCTCACTAACTTCACACACCATCAGGCTTCCAAGCAGCTCTCAAGGAAACTCAGTTTTCACACTCTATGCTTAGTGCCCTTTGAGTGCATTATCTAGGAATGAACCTGGTAGAGCATCCCACACAAACGAATGCTCCACATGCGGGTTTCACATGCCACCAACTCCACATTCACAGGCAACTTCAGCGCCACAGCCGTTTTCAGATAGCCCTCAATGCAAAGGCTCTAGACGCAAATATTGGTGTGAGAGCTAATTCAATCAAGGAAACACTGCATCTTGGTGAAGGGCATATTGAAGAAGGATCAGCCGAGTGGTTCTTGTGGGAGAACAACTCCATTTGGCTCACTAACTTCACACACCATCAGGCTTCCAAGCAGCTCTCAAGGAAACTCAGTTTTCACACTCTATGCTTAGTGCCCTTTGAGTGCATTATCTAGGAATGAACCTGGTAGAGCATCCCACACAAACGAATGCTCCACATGCGGGTTTCACATGCCACCAACTCCACATTCACAGGCAACTTCAGCGCCACAGCCGTTTTCAGATAGCCCTCAATGCAAAGGCTCTAGACGCAAATATTGGTGTGAGAGCTAATTCAATCAAGGAAACACTGCATGTTGGTGAAGGGCATATTGAAGAAGGATCAGTCGAGTGGTTCTTGTGGGAGGGGAGAACAACTCCATTTGGCTCACTAACTTCACACACCATCAGGCTTCCAAGCAGCTCTCAAGGAAACTCAGTTTTCACACTCTATGCTTAGTGCCCTTTGAGTGCATTATCTAGGAATGAACCTGGTAGAGCATCCCACACAAACGAATGCTCCACATGCGGGTTTCACATGCCACCAACTCCACATTCACAGGCAACTTCAGCGCCACAGCCGTTTTCAGATAGCCCTCAATGCAAAGGCTCTAGACGCAAATATTGGTGTGAGAGCTAATTCAATCAAGGAAACACTGCATGTTGGTGAAGGGCATATTGAAGAAGGATCAGCTGAGTGGTTTTTGTGGGAGAACAACTCCATTTGGCTCACTAACTTCACACACCATCAGGCTTCCAAGCAGCTCTCAAGGAAACTCAGTTTTCACACTCTATGCTTAGTGATCTTTGTGTGCCCAGGACTGAAATGAAGCTTGTTCAGCATCCCACACAAACGAATGCTCCACATGCAGGTTTCACATGCCACCAACTCCACATTCACAGGCAACTTCAGCGCCACAGCCGTTTTCAGATAGCCCTCAATGCAAAGGCTCTAGACGCCAATATTGGTGTGAGAGCTAATTCAATCAAGGAAACACTGCATGTTGGTGAAGGGCATATTGAAGAAGGATCAGCCGAGTGGTTCTTGTGGGAGAACAACTCCATTTGGCTCACTTACTTCACACACCATCAGGCTTCCAAGCAGCTCTCAAGGAAACTCAGTTTTCACACTCTATGCTTAGTGCCCTTTGAGTGCATTATCTAGGAAGGAACATGGTAGAGCATCCCACACAAACGAATCCTCCACATGCGGGTTTCACATGCCACCAACTCCACATTCACAGGCAACTTCAGCGCCACAGCCGTTTTCGGATAGTCCTCAATGCAAAGGCTCTAGACGCAAATATTGGTGTGAGAGCTAATTCAATCAAGGAAACACTGCATGTTGGTGAAGGGCATATTGAAGAAGGATCAGCCGAGTGGTTCTTGTGGGAGAACAACTCCATTTGGCTCACTAACTTCACACACCATCGGGCTTCCAAGCAGCTCTCAAGGAAACTCAGTTTTCACACTCTATGCTTAGTGCCCTTTGAGTGCATTATCTAGGAATGAACCTGGTAGAGCATCCCACACAAACGAATGCTCCACATGCGGGTTTCACATGCCACCAACTCCACATTCACAGGCAACTTCAGCGCCACAGCTGTTTTCAGATAGCCCTCAATGCAAAGGCTCTAGACGCAAATATTGGTGTGAGAGCTAATTCAATCAAGGAAACACTGCATGTTGGTGAAGGGCATATTGAAGAAGGATCAGCCGAGTGGTTCTTGTGGGAGAACAACTCCATTTGGCTCACTAACTTCACACACCATCAGGCTTCCAAGCAGCTCTCAAGGAAACTCAGTTTTCACACTCTATGCTTAGTGCCCTTTGTATGGCTAGGACTGAAATGAACCTGGTAGAGCATCCCACACAAACGAATGCTCCACATGCGGGTTTCACATGCCACCAACTCCACATTCACAGGCAACTTCAGCGCCACAGCCGTTTTCAGATAGCCCTCAATGCAAAGGCTCTAGACGCAAATATTGGTGTGAGAGCTAATTCAATCAAGGAAACACTGCATGTTGGTGAAGGGCATATTGAAGAAGGATCAGCCGAGTGGTTCTTGTGGGAGAACAACTCCATTTTGCTCATTAACTTCACACACCATCAGGCTTCCAAGCAGCTCTCAAGGAAACTCAGTTTTCACACTCTATGCTTAGTGCCCTTTGAGTGCATTATGTAGGAATGAACCTGGCAGAGCATCCCACAGAAACGAATGCTCCGCATGCGGATTTCACATGCCACCAACTCCACATTCACAGGCAACTTCAGCGCCACAGCCGTTTTCAGATAGCCTTCAATGCAAAGGCTCTAGACGCAAATATTGGTGTGAGAGCTAATTCAATAAAGGAAACACTGCATGTTGGTGAAGGGCATATTGAAGAAGGATCAGCCGAGTGGTTCTTGTGGGAGAACAACTCCATTTGGCTCACTAACTTCACACACCATCAGGCTTCCAAGCAGCTCTCAAGGAAACTCAGTTTTCACACTCTATGCTTAGTGCCCTTTGAGTTCATTATCTAGGAATGAACCTGGTAGAGCATCCCACACAAACGAATGCTCCACATGCGGGTTTCACATGCCACCAACTCCACATTCACAGGCAACTTCAGCGCCACAGCCGTTTTCAGATAGCCCTCAAAGCAAAGGCTCTAGACGCAAATATTGGTGTGAGAGCTAATTCAATCAAGGAAACACTGCATCTTGGTGAAGGGCATATTGAAGAAGGATCAGCCGAGTGGTTCTTGTGGGAGAACAACTCCATTTGGCTCACTAACTTCACACACCATCAGGCTTCCAAGCAGCTCTCAAGGAAACTCAGTTTTCACACTCTATGCTTAGTGCCCTTTGAGTGCATTATCTAGGAATGAACCTGGTAGAGCATCCCACACAAACGAATGCTCCACATGCGGGTTTCACATGCCACCAACTCCACATTCACAGGCAACTTCAGCGCCACAGCCGTTTTCAGATAGCCCTCAAAGCAAAGGCTCTAGACGCAAATATTGGTGTGAGAGCTAATTCAATAAAGGAAACACTGCATGTTGGTGAAGGGCATATTGAAGAAGGATCAGCCGAGTGGTTCTTGTGGGAGAACAACTCCATTTGGCTCACTAACTTCACACACCATCAGGCTTCCAAGCAGCTCTCAAGGAAACTCAGTTTTCACACTCTATGCTTAGTGCCCTTTGAGTGCATTATCTAGGAAGGAACATGGTAGAGCATCCCACACAAACGAATGCTCCACATGCGGCTTTCACATGCCACCAACTCCACATTCACAGGCAACTTCAGCGCCACAGCCGTTTTCAGATAGCCCTCAATGCAAAGGCTCTAGACGCAAATATTGGTGTGAGAGCTAATTCAATCAAGGAAACACTGCATGTTGGTGAAGGGCATATTGAAGAAGGATCAGCCGAGTGGTTCTTGTGGGAGAACAACTCCATTTGGCTCACTAACTTCACACACCATCAGGCTTCCAAGCAGCTCTCAAGGAAACTCAGTTTTCACACTCTATGCTTAGTGCCCTTTGAGTGCATTATCTAGGAATGAACCTGGTAGAGCATCCCACACAAACGAATGCTCCACATGCGGGTTTCACATGCCACCAACTCCACATTCACAGGCAACTTCAGCGCCACAGCCGTTTTCAGATAGCCCTCAATGCAAAGGCTCTAGACGCAAATATTGGTGTGAGAGCTAATTCAATCAAGGAAACACTGCATGTTGGTGAAGGGCATATTGAAGAAGGATCAGCTGAGTGGTTTTTGTGGGAGAACAACTCCATTTGGCTCACTAACTTCACACACCATCAGGCTTCCAAGCAGCTCTCAAGGAAACTCAGTTTTCACACTCTATGCTTAGTGATCTTTGTGTGCCCAGGACTGAAATGAAGCTTGTTCAGCATCCCACACAAACGAATGCTCCACATGCAGGTTTCACATGCCACCAACTCCACATTCACAGGCAACTTCAGCGCCACAGCCGTTTTCAGATAGCCCTCAATGCAAAGGCTCTAGACGCAAATATTGGTGTGAGAGCTAATTCAATCAAGGAAACACTGCATGTTGGTGAAGGGCATATTGAAGAAGGATCAGCCGAGTGGTTCTTGTGGGAGAACAACTCCATTTGGCTCACTTACTTCACACACCATCAGGCTTCCAAGCAGCTCTCAAGGAAACTCAGTTTTCACACTCTATGCTTAGTGCCCTTTGAGTGCATTATCTAGGAAGGAACATGGTAGAGCATCCCACACAAACGAATGCTCCACATGCGGGTTTCACATGCCACCAACTCCACATTCACAGGCAACTTCAGCGCCACAGCCGTTTTCGGATAGTCCTCAATGCAAAGGCTCTAGACGCAAATATTGGTGTGAGAGCTAATTCAATCAAGGAAACACTGCATGTTGGTGAAGGGCATATTGAAGAAGGATCAGCCGAGTGGTTCTTGTGGGAGAACAACTCCATTTGGCTCACTAACTTCACACACCATCGGGCTTCCAAGCAGCTCTCAAGGAAACTCAGTTTTCACACTCTATGCTTAGTGCCCTTTGAGTGCATTATCTAGGAATGAACCTGGTAGAGCATCCCACACAAACGAATGCTCCACATGCGGGTTTCACATGCCACCAACTCCACATTCACAGGCAACTTCAGCGCCACAGCTGTTTTCAGATAGCCCTCAATGCAAAGGCTCTAGACGCAAATATTGGTGTGAGAGCTAATTCAATCAAGGAAACACTGCATGTTGGTGAAGGGCATATTGAAGAAGGATCAGCCGAGTGGTTCTTGTGGGAGAACAACTCCATTTGGCTCACTAACTTCACACACCATCAGGCTTCCAAGCAGCTCTCAAGGAAACTCAGTTTTCACACTCTATGCTTAGTGCCCTTTGAGTGCCGAGGACTGAAATGAAACTTGGTCAGCATCCCACACAAACGAATGCTCCACATGCGGGTTTCACATGCCACCAACTCCACATTCACAGGCAACTTCAGCGCCACAGCCGTTTTCAGATAGCCCTCAATGCAAAGGCTCTAGACGCAAATATTGGTGTGAGAGCTAATTCAATAAAGGAAACACTGCATCTTGGTGAAGGGCATATTGAAGAAGGATCAGCCGAGTGGTTCTTGTGGGAGAACAACTCCATTTGGCTCACTAACTTCACACACCATCAGGCTTCCAAGCAGCTCTCAAGGAAACTCAGTTTTCACACTCTATGCTTAGTGCCCTTTGAGTGCATTATCTAGGAATGAACCTGGTAGAGCATCACACAAACGAATGCTCCACATGCGGGTTTCACTTGCCACCAACTCCACATTCACAGGCAACTTCAGCGCCACAGCCGTTTTCAGATAGCCCTCAATGCAAAGGCTCTAGACGCAAATATTGGTGTGAGAGCTAATTCAATCAAGGAAACACTGCATGTTGGTGAAGGGCATATTGAAGAAGGATCAGCCGAGTGGTTCTTGTGGGAGAACAACTCCATTTGGCTCACTAACTTCACACACCATCAGGCTTCCAAGCAGCTCTCAAGGAAACTCAGTTTTCACACTCTATGCTTAGTGCCCTTTGAGTTCATTATCTAGGAATGAACCTGGTAGAGCATCCCACACAAACGAATGCTCCACATGCGGGTTTCACATGCCACCAACTCCACATTCACAGGCAACTTCAGCGCCACAGCCGTTTTCAGATAGCCATCAATGCAAAGGCTCTAGACACAAATATTGGTGTGAGAGCTAATTCAATCAAGGAAACACTGCATGTTGGTGAAGGGCATATTGAAGAAGGATCAGCCGAGTGGTTCTTGTGGGAGAACAACTCCATTTGGCTCACTAACTTCACACACCATCAGGCTTCCAAGCAGCTCTCAAGGAAACTCAGTTTTCACACTCTATGCTTAGTGCCCTTTGAGTGCATTATCTAGGAAGGAACCTGGTAGAGCATCCCACACAAACGAATGCTCCACATGCGGGTTTCACATGCCACCAACTCCACATTCACAGGCAACTTCAGCGCCACAGCCGTTTTCAGATAGCCCTCAATGCAAAGGCTCTAGACGCAAATATTGGTGTGAGAGCTAATTCAATCAAGGAAACACTGCATGTTGGTGAAGGGCATATTGAAGAAGGATCAGCCGAGTGGTTCTTGTGGGAGAACAACTCCATTTGGCTCACTAACTTCACACACCATCAGGCTTCCAAGCAGCTCTCAAGGAAACTCAGTTTTCACACTCTATGCTTAGTGCCCTTTGAGTGCATTATCTAGGAAGGAACCTGGTAGAGCATCCCACACAAACGAATGCTCCACATGCGGGTTTCACATGCCACCAACTCCACATTCACAGGCAACTTCAGCGCCACAGCCGTTTTCAGATAGCCCTCAATGCAAAGGCTCTAGACGCAAATATTGGTGTGAGAGTTAATTCAATCAAGGAAACACTGCATGTTGGTGAAGGGCATATTGAAGAAGGATCAGCCGAGTGGTTCTTGTGGGAGAACAACTCCATTTGGCTCACTAACTTCACACACCATCAGGCTTCCAAGCAGCTCTCAAGGAAACTCAGTTTTCACACTCTATGCTTAGTGCCCTTTGAGTGCATTATCTAGGAAGGAACCTGGTAGAGCATCCCACACAAACGAATGCTCCACATGCGGGTTTCACATGCCACCAACTCCACATTCACAGGCAACTTCAGCGCCACAGCCTTTTTCAGATAGCCCTCAATGCAAAGGCTCTAGACGCAAATATTGGTGTGAGAGCTAATTCAATCAAGGAAACACTGCATCTTGGTGAAGGGCATATTGAAGAAGGATCAGCCGAGTGGTTCTTGTGGGAGAACAACTCCATTTGGCTCACTAACTTCACACACCATCAGGCTTCCAAGCAGCTCTCAAGGAAACTCAGTTTTCACACTCTATGCTTAGTGCCCTTTGAGTGCATTATCTAGGAATGAACCTGGTAGAGCATCCCACACAAACGAATGCTCCACATGCGGGTTTCACATGCCACCAACTCCACATTCACAGGCAACTTCAGCACCACAGCCGTTTTCAGATAGCCCTCAAAGCAAAGGCTCTAGACGCAAATATTGGTGTGAGAGCTAATTCAATCAAGGAAACACTGCATGTTGGTGAAGGGCATATTGAAGAAGGATCAGCCGAGTGGTTCTTGTGGGAGAACAACTCCATTTGGCTCACTAACTTCACACACCATCAGGCTTCCAAGCAGCTCTCAAGGAAACTCAGTTTTCACACTCTATGCTTAGTGCCCTTTGAGTGCATTATCTAGGAATGAACCTGGTAGAGCATCCCACACAAACGAATGCTCCACATGCGGGTTTCACATGCCACCAACTCCACATTCACAGGCAAGTTCAGCGCCACAGCCGTTTTCAGATAGCCCTCAATGCAAAGGCTCTAGACGCAAATATTGGTGTGAGAGCTAATTCAATCAAGGAAACACTGCATGTTGGTGAAGGGCATATTGAAGAAGGATCAGCCGAGTGGTTCTTGTGGGAGAACAACTCCATTTGGCTCACTAACTTCACACACCATCAGGCTTCCAAGCAGCTCTCAAGGAAACTCAGTTTTCACACTCTATGTTTAATGCCCTTTGAGTGCATTATCTAGGAATGAACCTGGTAGAGCATCCCACACAAACGAGTGTTCCGCATGCGGGTTTCACATGCCACCAACTCCACATTCACAGGCAACTTCAGCGCCACAGCCGTTTTCAGATAGCCCTCAATGCAAAGGCTCTAGACGCAAATATTGGTGTGAGAGCTAATTCAATCAAGGAAACACTGCATGTTGGTGAAGGGCATGTTGAAGAAGGATCAGCTGAGTGGTTCTTGTGGGAGAACAACTCCATTTGGCTCACTAACTTCACACACCATCAGGCTTCCAAGCAGCTCTCAAGGAAACTCAGTTTTCACACTCTAAGCTTAGTGCCCTTTGTATGGCTAGGACTGAAATGAACCTGGTAGAGCATCCAACACAAACGAATGCTCCACATGCGGCTTTCACATGCCACCAACTCCACATTCACAGGCAACTTCAGCGCCACAGCCGTTTTCAGATAGCCCTCAATGCAAAGGCTCTAGACGCAAATATTGGTGTGAGAGCTAATTCAATCAAGGAAACACTGCATGTTGGTGAAGGGCATATTGAAGAAGGATCAGCCGAGTGGTTCTTGTGGGAGAACAACTCCATTTGGCTCACTAACTTCACACACCATCAGGCTTCCAAGCAGCTCTCAAGGAAACTCAGTTTTCACACTCTATGCTTAGTGCCCTTTGAGTGCATTATCTAGGAATGAACCTGGTAGAGCATCCCACACAAACGAATGCTCCACATGCGGGTTTCACATGCCACCAACTCCACATTCACAGGCAACTTCAGCGCCACAGCCGTTTTCAGATAGCCCTCAATGCAAAGGCTCTAGACGCAAATATTGGTGTGAGAGGTAATTCAATAAAGGAAACACTGCATGTTGGTGAAGGGCATATTGAAGAAGGATCAGCCGAGTGGTTCTTGTGGGAGAACAACTCCATTTGGCTCACTAACTTCACACACCATCAGGCTTCCAAGCAGCTCTCAAGGAAACTCAGTTTTCACACTCTATGCTTAGTGCCCTTTGAGTGCATTATCTAGGAATGAACCTGGTAGAGCATCCCACACAAACGAATGCTCCACATGCGGGTTTCACATGCCACCAACTCCACATTCACAGGCAACTTCAGCGCCACAGCCGTTTTCAGATAGCCCTCAATGCAAAGGCTCTAGACGCAAATATTGGTGTGAGAGCTAATTCAATCAAGGAAACACTGCATGTTGGTGAAGGGCATATTGAAGAAGGATCAGCCGAGTGGTTCTTGTGGGAGAACAACTCCATTTGGCTCACTAACTTCACACACCATCAGGCTTCCAAGCAGCTCTCAAGGAAACTCAGTTTTCATACTCTAAGCTTAGTGCCCTTTGAGTGCATTATCTAGGAATGAACCTGGTAGAGCATCCCACACAAACGAATGCTCCACATGCGGGTTTCACATGCCACCAACTCCACATTCACAGGCAACTTCAGCGCCACAGCCGTTTTCAGATAGCCCTCAATGCAAAAGCTCTAGACGCAAATATTGGTGTGAGAGCTAATTCAATCAAGGAAACACTGCATGTTGGTGAAGGGCATATTGAAGAAGGATCAGCCGAGTGGTTCTTGTGGGAGAACAACTCCATTTGGCTCACTAACTTCACACACCATCAGGCTTCCAAGCAGCTCTCAAGGAAACTCAGTTTTCACACTCTATGCTTAGTGCCCTTTGAGTGCATTATCTAGGAATGAACCTGGTAGAGCATCCCACACAAACGAATGCTCCACATGCGGGTTTCACATGCCACCAACTCCACATTCACAGGCAACTTCAGCGCCACAGCCGTTTTCAGATAGCCCTCAATGCAAAGGCTCTAGACGCAAATATTGGTGTGAGAGCTAATTCAATCAAGGAAACACTGCATGTTGGTGAAGGGCATATTGAAGAAGGATCAGTCGAGTGGTTCTTGTGGGAGAACAACTCCATTTGGCTCACTAACTTCACACACCATCAGGCTTCCAAGCAGCTCTCAAGGAAACTCAGTTTTCACACTCTATGCTTAGTGCCCTTTGTATGGCTAGGACTGAAATGAACCTGGTAGAGCATCCCACACAAACGAATGCTCCACATGCGGATTTCACATGCCACCAACTCCACATTCACAGGCAACTTCAGCGCCACAGCCGTTTTCAGATAGCCCTCAATGCAAAGGCTCTAGACGCAAATATTGGTGTGAGAGCTAATTCAATCAAGGAAACACTGCATGTTGGTGAAGGGCATATTGAAGAAGGATCAGCCGAGTGGTTCTTGTGGGAGAACAACTCCATTTGGCTCACTAACTTCACACACCATCAGGCTTCCAAGCAGCTCTCAAGGAAACTCAGTTTTCACACTCTATGCTTAGTGCCCTTTGAGTGCATTATCTAGGAATGAACCTGGTAGAGCATCCCACACAAACGAATGCTCCACATGCGGGTTTCACATGCCACCAACTCCACATTCACAGGCAACTTCAGCGCCACAGCCGTTTTCAGATAGCCCTCAATGCAAAGGCTCTAGACGCAAATATTGGTGAGAGAGCTAATTCAATCAAGGAAACACTGCATGTTGGTGAAGGGCATGTTGAAGAAGGATCAGCTGAGTGGTTCTTGTGGGAGAACAACTCCATTTGGCTCACTAACTTCACACACCATCAGGCTTCCAAGCAGCTCTCAAGGAAACTCAGTTTTCACACTCTAAGCTTAGTGAACTTTGTATGGCTAGGACTGAAATGAACCTGGTAGAGCATCCCACACAAACGAATGCTCCACATGCGGGTTTCACATGCCACCAACTCCACATTCACAGGCAACTTCAGCGCCACAGCCGTTTTCAGATAGCCCTCAATGCAAAGGCTCTAGACACAAATATTGGTATGAGAGCTAATTCAATCAAGGAAACACTGCATGTTGGTGAAGGGCATATTGAAGAAGGATCAGCCGAGTGGTTCTTGTGGGAGAACAACTCCATTTGGCTCACTAACTTCACACACCATCAGGCTTCCAAGCAGCTCTCAAGGAAACTCAGTTTTCACACTCTATGCTTAGTGCCCTTTGAGTGCATTATCTAGGAATGAACCTGGTAGAGCATCCCACACAAACGAATGCTCCACATGCGGGTTTCACATGCCACCAACTCCACATTCACAGGCAGCTTCAGCGCCACAGCCGTTTTCAGATAGCCCTCAATGCAAAGGCTCTAGACGCAAATATTGGTGTGAGAGCTAATTCAATCAAGGAAACACTGCATGTTGGTGAAGGGCATATTGAAGAAGGATCAGTCGAGTGGTTCTTGTGGGAGAACAACTCCATTTGGCTCACTAACTTCACACACCATCAGGCTTCCAAGCAGCTCTCAAGGAAACTCAGTTTTCACACTCTATGCTTAGTGCCCTTTGTATGGCTAGGACTGAAATGAACCTGGTAGAGCATCCCACACAAACGAATGCTCCACATGCGGGTTTCACATGCCACCAACTCCACATTCACAGGCAACTTCAGCGCCACAGCCGTTTTCAGATAGCCCTCAATGCAAAGGCTCTAGACGCAAATATTGGTGTGAGAGCTAATTCAATCAAGGAAACACTGCATGTTGGTGAAGGGCATATTGAAGAAGGATCAGTCGAGTGGTTCTTGTGGGAGAACAACTCCATTTGGCTCACTAACTTCACACACCATCAGGCTTCCAAGCAGCTCTCAAGGAAACTCAGTTTTCACACTCTATGCTTAGTGCCCTTTGAGTGCATTATCTAGGAATGAACCTGGTAGAGCATCCCACACAAACGAATGCTCCACATGCGGGTTTCACATGCCACCAACTCCACATTCACAGGCAACTTCAGCGCCACAGCCGTTTTCAGATAGCCCTCAATGCAAAGGCTCTAGACGCAAATATTGGTGTGAGAGCTAATTCAATCAAGGAAACACTGCATGTTGGTGAAGGGCATATTGAAGAAGGATCAGCCGAGTGGTTCTTGTGGGAGAACAACTCCATTTGGCTCACTAACTTCACACACCATCAGGCTTCCAAGCAGCTCTCAAGGAAACTCAGTTTTCACACTCTATGCTTAGTGCCCTTTGAGTGCATTATCTAGGAATGAACCTGGTAGAGCATCCCACACAAACGAATGCTCCACATGCGGGTTTCACATGCCACCAACTCCACATTCACAGGCAACTTCAGCGCCACAGCCGTTTTCAGATAGCCCTCAATGCAAAGGCTCTAGACGCAAATATTGGTGAGAGAGCTAATTCAATCAAGGAAACACTGCATGTTGGTGAAGGGCATGTTGAAGAAGGATCAGCTGAGTGGTTCTTGTGGGAGAACAACTCCATTTGGCTCACTAACTTCACACACCATCAGGCTTCCAAGCAGCTCTCAAGGAAACTCAGTTTTCACACTCTAAGCTTAGTGCCCTTTGTATGGCTAGGACTGAAATGAACCTGGTAGAGCATCCCACACAAACGAATGCTCCACATGCGGATTTCACATGCCACCAACTCCACATTCACAGGCAACTTCAGCGCCACAGCCGTTTTCAGATAGCTCTCAATGCAAAGGCTCTAGACGCAAATATTGGTATGAGAGTTAATTCAATCAAGGAAACACTGCATGTTGGTGAAGGGCACATTGAAGAAGGATCAGCCGAGTGGTTCTTGTGGGAGAACAACTCCATTTGGCTCACTAACTTCACACACCATCAGGCTTCCAAGCAGCTCTCAAGGAAACTCAGTTTTCACACTGTATGCTTAGTGCCCTTTGAGTGCATTATCTAGGAATGAACCTGGTAGAGCATCCCACACAAACGAATGCTCCACATGCGGGTTTCACATGCCACCAACTCCACATTCACAGGCAACTTCAGCTCCACAGCCGTTTTCAGATAGCCCTCAATGCAAAGGCTCTAGACGCAAATATTGGTGTGAGAGCTAATTCAATCAAGGAAACACTGCATGTTGGTGAAGGGCATATTGAAGAAGGATCAGCCGAGTGGTTCTTGTGGGAGAACAACTCCATTTGGCTCACTAACTTCACACACCATCAGGCTTCCAAGCAGCTCTCAAGGAAACTCAGTTTTCACACTCTATGCTTAGTGCCCTTTGAGTGCATTATCTAGGAATGAACCTGGTAGAGCATCCCACACAAACGAATGCTCCACATGCGGGTTTCACATGCCACCAACTCCACATTCACAGGCAACTTCAGCGCCACAGCCGTTTTCAGATAGCCCTCAATGCAAAGGCTCTAGACGCAAATATTGGTGTGAGAGCTAATTCAATCAAGGAAACACTGCATGTTGGTGAAGGGCATATTGAAGAAGGATCAGCCGAGTGGTTCTTGTGGGAGAACAACTCCATTTGGCTCACTAACTTCACACACCATCAGGCTTCCAAGCAGCTCTCAAGGAAACTCAGTTTTCACACTCTATGTTTAAGGCCCTTTGAGTGCATTATCTAGGAATGAACCTGGTAGAGCATCCCACACAAACGAATGCTCCACATGCGGGTTTCACATGCCACCAACTCCACATTCACAGGCAACTTCAGCGCCACAGCCGTTTTCAGATAGCCCTCAATGCAAAGGCTCTAGACACAAATATTGGTATGAGAGCTAATTCAATCAAGGAAACACTGCATGTTGGTGAAGGGCATATTGAAGAAGGATCAGCCGAGTGGTTCTTGTGGGAGAACAACTCCATTTGGCTCACTAACTTCACACACCATCAGGCTTCCAAGCAGCTCTCAAGGAAACTCAGTTTTCACACTCTATGCTTAGTGCCCTTTGAGTGCATTATCTAGGAATGAACCTGGTAGAGCATCCCACACAAACGAATGCTCCACATGCGGGTTTCACATGCCACCAACTCCACATTCACAGGCAACTTCAGCGCCACAGCCGTTTTCAGATAGCCCTCAATGCAAAGGCTCTAGACGCAAATATTGGTGTGAGAGCTAATTCAATCAAGGAAACACTGCATGTTGGTGAAGGGCATATTGAAGAAGGATCAGCTGAGTGGTTCTTGTGGGAGAACAACTCCATTTGGCTCACTAACTTCACACACCATCAGGCTTCCAAGCAGCTCTCAAGGAAACTCAGTTTTCACACTCTAAGCTTAGTGAACTTTGTATGGCTAGGACTGAAATGAACCTGGTAGAGCATCCCACACAAACGAATGCTCCACATGCGGGTTTCACATGCCACCAACTCCACATTCACAGGCAACTTCAGCGCCACAGCCGTTTTCAGATAGCCCTCAATGCAAAGGCTCTAGACGCAAATATTAGTGTGAGAGCTAATTCAATCAAGGAAACACTGCATGTTGGTGAAGGGCATATTGAAGAAGGATCAGTCGAGTGGTTCTTGTGGGAGAACAACTCCATTTGGCTCACTAACTTCACACACCATCAGGCTTCCAAGCAGCTCTCAAGGAAACTCAGTTTTCACACTCTATGCTTAGTGCCCTTTGTATGGCTAGGACTGAAATGAACCTGGTAGAGCATCCCACACAAACGAATGCTCCACATGCGGGTTTCACATGCCACCAACTCCACATTCACAGGCAACTTCAGCGCCACAGCCGTTTTCAGATAGCCCTCAATGCAAAGGCTCTAGACGCAAATATTGGTGTGAGAGCTAATTCAATCAAGGAAACACTGCATGTTGGTGAAGGGCATATTGAAGAAGGATCAGTCGAGTGGTTCTTGTGGGAGAACAACTCCATTTGGCTCACTAACTTCACACACCATCAGGCTTCCAAGCAGCTCTCAAGGAAACTCAGTTTTCACACTCTATGCTTAGTGCCCTTTGAGTGCATTATCTAGGAATGAACCTGGTAGAGCATCCCACACAAACGAATGCTCCACATGCGGGTTTCACATGCCACCAACTCCACATTCACAGGCAACTTCAGCGCCACAGCCGTTTTCAGATAGCCCTCAATGCAAAGGCTCTAGACGCAAGTATTGGTGTGAGAGCTAATTCAATCAAGGAAACACTGCATGTTGGTGAAGGGCATATTGAAGAAGGATCAGCCGAGTGGTTCTTGTGGGAGAACAACTCCATTTGGCTCACTAACTTCACACACCATCAGGCTTCCAAGCAGCTCTCAAGGAAACTCAGTTTTCACACTCTAAGCTTAGTGCCCTTTGTATGGCTAGGACTGAAATGAACCTGGTAGAGCATCCCACACAAACGAATGCTCCACATGCGGATTTCACATGCCACCAACTCCACATTCACAGGCAACTTCAGCGCCACAGCCGTTTTCAGATAGCCCTCAATGCAAAGGCTCTAGACGCAAATATTGGTGTGAGAGCTAATTCAATCAAGGAAACACTGCATGTTGGTGAAGGGCATATTGAAGAAGGATCAGCCGAGTGGTTCTTGTGGGAGAACAACTCCATTTGGCTCACTAACTTCACACACCATCAGGCTTCCAAGCAGCTCTCAAGGAAACTCAGTTTTCACACTCTATGCTTAGTGCCCTTTGAGTGCATTATCTAGGAATGAACCTGGTAGAGCATCCCACACAAACGAATGCTCCACATGCGGGTTTCACATGCCACCAACTCCACATTCACAGGCAACTTCAGCGCCACAGCCGTTTTCAGATAGCCCTCAATGCAAAGGCTCTAGACGCAAATATTGGTGAGAGAGCTAATTCAATCAAGGAAACACTGCATGTTGGTGAAGGGCATGTTGAAGAAGGATCAGCTGAGTGGTTCTTGTGGGAGAACAACTCCATTTGGCTCACTAACTTCACACACCATCAGGCTTCCAAGCAGCTCTCAAGGAAACTCAGTTTTCACACTCTAAGCTTAGTGAACTTTGTATGGCTAGGACTGAAATGAACCTGGTAGAGCATCCCACACAAACGAATGCTCCACATGCGGATTTCACATGCCACCAACTCCACATTCACAGGCAACTTCAGCGCCACAGCCGTTTTCAGATAGCTCTCAATGCAAAGGCTCTAGACGCAAATATTGGTATGAGAGTTAATTCAATCAAGGAAACACTGCATGTTGGTGAAGGGCACATTGAAGAAGGATCAGCCGAGTGGTTCTTGTGGGAGAACAACTCCATTTGGCTCACTAACTTCACACACCATCAGGCTTCCAAGCAGCTCTCAAGGAAACTCAGTTTTCACACTGTATGCTTAGTGCCCTTTGAGTGCATTATCTAGGAATGAACCTGGTAGAGCATCACACACAAACGAATGCTCCACATGCGGGTTTCACATGCCACCAACTCCACATTCACAGGCAACTTCAGCGCCACAGCCGTTTTCAGATAGCCCTCAATGCAAAGGCTCTAGACGCAAATATTGGTGTGAGAGCTAATTCAATCAAGGAAACACTGCATGTTGGTGAAGGGCATATTGAAGAAGGATCAGCCGAGTGGTTCTTGTGGGAGAACAACTCCATTTGGCTCACTAACTTCACACACCATCAGGCTTCCAAGCAGCTCTCAAGGAAACTCAGTTTTCACACTCTATGCTTAGTGCCCTTTGAGTGCATTATCTAGGAATGAACCTGGTAGAGCATCCCACACAAACGAATGCTCCACATGCGGGTTTCACATGCCACCAACTCCACATTCACAGGCAACTTCAGCGCCACAGCCGTTTTCAGATAGCCCTCAATGCAAAGGCTCTAGACGCAAATATTGGTGTGAGAGCTAATTCAATCAAGGAAACACTGCATGTTGGTGAAGGGCATATTGAAGAAGGATCAGCCGAGTGGTTCTTGTGGGAGAACAACTCCATTTGGCTCACTAACTTCACACACCATCAGGCTTCCAAGCAGCTCTCAAGGAAACTCAGTTTTCACACTCTATGTTTAAGGCCCTTTGAGTGCATTATCTAGGAATGAACCTGGTAGAGCATCCCACACAAACGAATGCTCCACATGCGGGTTTCACATGCCACCAACTCCACATTCACAGGCAACTTCAGCGCCACAGCCGTTTTCAGATAGCCCTCAATGCAAAGGCTCTAGACACAAATATTGGTATGAGAGCTAATTCAATCAAGGAAACACTGCATGTTGGTGAAGGGCATATTGAAGAAGGATCAGCCGAGTGGTTCTTGTGGGAGAACAACTCCATTTGGCTCACTAACTTCACACACCATCAGGCTTCCAAGCAGCTCTCAAGGAAACTCAGTTTTCACACTCTATGCTTAGTGCCCTTTGAGTGCATTATCTAGGAATGAACCTGGTAGAGCATCCCACACAAACGAATGCTCCACATGCGGGTTTCACATGCCACCAACTCCACATTCACAGGCAACTTCAGCGCCACAGCCGTTTTCAGATAGCCCTCAATGCAAAGGCTCTAGACGCAAATATTGGTGTGAGAGCTAATTCAATCAAGGAAACACTGCATGTTGGTGAAGGGCATATTGAAGAAGGATCAGCTGAGTGGTTCTTGTGGGAGAACAACTCCATTTGGCTCACTAACTTCACACACCATCAGGCTTCCAAGCAGCTCTCAAGGAAACTCAGTTTTCACACTCTAAGCTTAGTGAACTTTGTATGGCTAGGACTGAAATGAACCTGGTAGAGCATCCCACACAAACGAATGCTCCACATGCGGGTTTCACATGCCACCAACTCCACATTCACAGGCAACTTCAGCGCCACAGCCGTTTTCAGATAGCCCTCAATGCAAAGGCTCTAGACGCAAATATTAGTGTGAGAGCTAATTCAATCAAGGAAACACTGCATGTTGGTGAAGGGCATATTGAAGAAGGATCAGTCGAGTGGTTCTTGTGGGAGAACAACTCCATTTGGCTCACTAACTTCACACACCATCAGGCTTCCAAGCAGCTCTCAAGGAAACTCAGTTTTCACACTCTATGCTTAGTGCCCTTTGTATGGCTAGGACTGAAATGAACCTGGTAGAGCATCCCACACAAACGAATGCTCCACATGCGGGTTTCACATGCCACCAACTCCACATTCACAGGCAACTTCAGCGCCACAGCCGTTTTCAGATAGCCCTCAATGCAAAGGCTCTAGACGCAAATATTGGTGTGAGAGCTAATTCAATCAAGGAAACACTGCATGTTGGTGAAGGGCATATTGAAGAAGGATCAGTCGAGTGGTTCTTGTGGAGAACAACTCCATTTGGCTCACTAACTTCACACACCATCAGGCTTCCAAGCAGCTCTCAAGGAAACTCAGTTTTCACACTCTATGCTTAGTGCCCTTTGAGTGCATTATCTAGGAATGAACCTGGTAGAGCATCCCACACAAACGAATGCTCCACATGCGGGTTTCACATGCCACCAACTCCACATTCACAGGCAACTTCAGCGCCACAGCCGTTTTCAGATAGCCCTCAATGCAAAGGCTCTAGACGCAAGTATTGGTGTGAGAGCTAATTCAATCAAGGAAACACTGCATGTTGGTGAAGGGCATATTGAAGAAGGATCAGCCGAGTGGTTCTTGTGGGAGAACAACTCCATTTGGCTCACTAACTTCACACACCATCAGGCTTCCAAGCAGCTCTCAAGGAAACTCAGTTTTCACACTCTAAGCTTAGTGCCCTTTGTATGGCTAGGACTGAAATGAACCTGGTAGAGCATCCCACACAAACGAATGCTCCACATGCGGATTTCACATGCCACCAACTCCACATTCACAGGCAACTTCAGCGCCACAGCCGTTTTCAGATAGCCCTCAATGCAAAGGCTCTAGACGCAAATATTGGTGTGAGAGCTAATTCAATCAAGGAAACACTGCATGTTGGTGAAGGGCATATTGAAGAAGGATCAGCCGAGTGGTTCTTGTGGGAGAACAACTCCATTTGGCTCACTAACTTCACACACCATCAGGCTTCCAAGCAGCTCTCAAGGAAACTCAGTTTTCACACTCTATGCTTAGTGCCCTTTGAGTGCATTATCTAGGAATGAACCTGGTAGAGCATCCCACACAAACGAATGCTCCACATGCGGGTTTCACATGCCACCAACTCCACATTCACAGGCAACTTCAGCGCCACAGCCGTTTTCAGATAGCCCTCAATGCAAAGGCTCTAGACGCAAATATTGGTGAGAGAGCTAATTCAATCAAGGAAACACTGCATGTTGGTGAAGGGCATGTTGAAGAAGGATCAGCTGAGTGGTTCTTGTGGGAGAACAACTCCATTTGGCTCACTAACTTCACACACCATCAGGCTTCCAAGCAGCTCTCAAGGAAACTCAGTTTTCACACTCTAAGCTTAGTGAACTTTGTATGGCTAGGACTGAAATGAACCTGGTAGAGCATCCCACACAAACGAATGCTCCACATGCGGATTTCACATGCCACCAACTCCACATTCACAGGCAACTTCAGCGCCACAGCCGTTTTCAGATAGCTCTCAATGCAAAGGCTCTAGACGCAAATATTGGTATGAGAGTTAATTCAATCAAGGAAACACTGCATGTTGGTGAAGGGCACATTGAAGAAGGATCAGCCGAGTGGTTCTTGTGGGAGAACAACTCCATTTGGCTCACTAACTTCACACACCATCAGGCTTCCAAGCAGCTCTCAAGGAAACTCAGTTTTCACACTCTATGCTTAGTGCCCTTTGAGTGCATTATCTAGGAATGAACCTGGTAGAGCATCACACACAAACGAATGCTCCACATGCGGGTTTCACATGCCACCAACTCCACATTCACAGGCAACTTCAGCGCCACAGCCGTTTTCAGATAGCCCTCAATGCAAAGGCTCTAGACGCAAATATTGGTGTGAGAGCTAATTCAATCAAGGAAACACTGCATGTTGGTGAAGGGCATATTGAAGAAGGATCAGCCGAGTGGTTCTTGTGGGAGAACAACTCCATTTGGCTCACTAACTTCACACACCATCAGGCTTCCAAGCAGCTCTCAAGGAAACTCAGTTTTCACACTCTATGCTTAGTGCCCTTTGAGTGCATTATCTAGGAATGAACCTGGTAGAGCATCCCACACAAACGAATGCTCCACATGCGGGTTTCACATGCCACCAACTCCACATTCACAGGCAACTTCAGCGCCACAGCCGTTTTCAGATAGCCCTCAATGCAAAGGCTCTAGACGCAAATATTGGTGTGAGAGCTAATTCAATCAAGGAAACACTGCATGTTGGTGAAGGGCATATTGAAGAAGGATCAGCCGAGTGGTTCTTGTGGGAGAACAACTCCATTTGGCTCACTAACTTCACACACCATCAGGCTTCCAAGCAGCTCTCAAGGAAACTCAGTTTTCACACTCTATGTTTAAGGCCCTTTGAGTGCATTATCTAGGAATGAACCTGGTAGAGCATCCCACACAAACGAATGCTCCACATGCGGGTTTCACATGCCACCAACTCCACATTCACAGGCAACTTCAGCGCCACAGCCGTTTTCAGATAGCCCTCAATGCAAAGGCTCTAGACACAAATATTGGTATGAGAGCTAATTCAATCAAGGAAACACTGCATGTTGGTGAAGGGCATATTGAAGAAGGATCAGCCGAGTGGTTCTTGTGGGAGAACAACTCCATTTGGCTCACTAACTTCACACACCATCAGGCTTCCAAGCAGCTCTCAAGGAAACTCAGTTTTCACACTCTATGCTTAGTGCCCTTTGAGTGCATTATCTAGGAATGAACCTGGTAGAGCATCCCACACAAACGAATGCTCCACATGCGGGTTTCACATGCCACCAACTCCACATTCACAGGCAACTTCAGCGCCACAGCCGTTTTCAGATAGCCCTCAATGCAAAGGCTCTAGACGCAAATATTGGTGTGAGAGCTAATTCAATCAAGGAAACACTGCATGTTGGTGAAGGGCATATTGAAGAAGGATCAGCCGAGTGGTTCTTGTGGGAGAACAACTCCATTTGGCTCACTAACTTCACACACCATCAGGCTTCCAAGCAGCTCTCAAGGAAACTCAGTTTTCACACTCTATGCTTAGTGCCCTTTGTATGGCTAGGACTGAAATGAACCTGGTAGAGCATCCCACACAAACGAATGCTCCACATGCGGGTTTCACATGCCACCAACTCCACATTCACAGGCAACTTCAGCGCCACAGCCGTTTTCAGATAGCCCTCAATGCAAAGGCTCTAGACGCAAATATTGGTGTGAGAGCTAATTCAATCAAGGAAACACTGCATGTTGGTGAAGGGCATATTGAAGAAGGATCAGTCGAGTGGTTCTTGTGGGAGAACAACTCCATTTGGCTCACTAACTTCACACACCATCAGGCTTCCAAGCAGCTCTCAAGGAAACTCAGTTTTCACACTCTATGCTTAGTGCCCTTTGAGTGCATTATCTAGGAATGAACCTGGTAGAGCATCCCACACAAACGAATGCTCCACATGCGGGTTTCACATGCCACCAACTCCACATTCACAGGCAACTTCAGCGCCACAGCCGTTTTCAGATAGCCCTCAATGCAAAGGCTCTAGACGCAAATATTGGTGTGAGAGCTAATTCAATCAAGGAAACACTGCATGTTGGTGAAGGGCATATTGAAGAAGGATCAGCCGAGTGGTTCTTATGGGAGAACAACTCCATTTGGCTCACTAACTTAACACACCATCAGGCTTCCAAGCAGCTCTCAAGGAAACTCAGTTTTCACACTCTATGCTTAGTGCCCTTTGAGTGCATTATCTAGGAATGAACCTGGTAGAGCATCCCACACAAACGAATGCTCCACATGCGGGTTTCACATGCCACCAACTCCACATTCACAGGCAACTTCAGCGACACAGCCGTTTTCAGATAGTCCTCAATGCAAAGGCTCTAGACGCAAATATTGGTGTGAGAGCTAATTCAATCAAGGAAACACTGCATGTTGGTGAAGGGCATATTGAAGAAGGATCAGCCGAGTGGTTCTTGTGGGAGAACAACTCCATTTGGCTCACTAACTTCACACACCATCAGGCTTCCAAGCAGCTCTCAAGGAAACTCAGTTTTCACACTCTATGCTTAGTGCCCTTTGAGTGCATTATCTAGGAATGAACCTGGTAGAGCATCCCACACAAACGAATGCTCCACATGCGGGTTTCACATGCCACCAACTCCACATTCACAGGCAACTTCAGCGCCACAGCCGTTTTCAGATAGCCCTCAATGCAAAGGCTCTAGACGCAAATATTGGTGTGAGAGCTAATTCAATCAAGGAAACACTGCATGTTGGTGAAGGGCATATTGAAGAAGGATGAGCCGAGTGGTTCTTGTGGGAGAACAACTCTATTTGGCTCACTAACTTCACACACCATCAGGCTTCCAAGCAGCTCTCAAGGAAACTCAGTTTTCACACTCTATGCTTAGTGCCCTTTGTATGGCTAGGACTGAAATGAACCTGGTAGAGCATCCCACACAAACGAATGCTCCACATGCGGGTTTCACATGCCACCAACTCCACATTCACAGGCAACTTCAGCGCCACAGCCGTTTTCAGATAGCCCTCAATGCAAAGGCTCTAGACGCAAATATTGGTGTGAGAGCTAATTCAATCAAGGAAACACTGCATGTTGGTGAAGGGCATATTGAAGAAGGATCAGCCGAGTGGTTCTTGTGGGAGAACAACTCCATTTGGCTCACTAACTTCACACACCATCAGGCTTCCAAGCAGCTCTCAAGGAAACTCAGTTTTCACACTCTATGCTTAGTGCTCTTTGTGTGCCCAGGACTGAAATGAAGTTTGGTCAGCATCCCACACAAACGAATGCTCCACATGCGTTTTTCACATGCCACCAACTCCACATTCACAGGCAACTTCAGCGCCACAGCCGTTTTCAGATAGCCCTCAATGCAAAGGCTCTAGACGCAAATATTGGTGTGAGAGCTAATTCAATCAAGGAAACACTGCATGTTGGTGAAAGGCATATTGAAGAAGGATCAGCCGCGTGGTTCTTATGGCAAAACAACTCCATTTGGCTCACTAACTTCACACACCATCAGGCTTCCAAGCAGCTCTCAAGGAAACTCAGTTTTCACACTCTATGCTTAGTGCCCTTTGAGTGCATTATCTAGGAATGAACCTGGTAGAGCATCCCACACAAACGAATGCTCCACATGCGGGTTTCACAAGCCACCAACTCCACATTCACAGGCAACTTCAGCGCCACAGCCGTTTTCAGATAGCCCTCAATGCAAAGGCTCTAGACGCAAATATTTGTGTGAGAGCTAATTCAATCAAGGAAACACTGCATGTTGGTGAAGGGCATATTGAAGAATTATCAGCAGAGTGGTTCTTGTGGGAGAACAACTCCATTTGGCTCACTAACTTCACACACCATCAGGCTTCCAAGCAGCTCTCAAGGAAACTCAGTTTTCACACTCTATGCTTAGTGCCCTTTGAGTGCATTATCTAGGAATGAACCTGGTAGAGCATCCCACACATACGAATGCTCCACATGCGGGTTTCACATGCCCACAACTCCACATTCACAGGCAACTTCAGCGCCACAGCCGTTTTCAGATAGCCCTCAATGCAAAGGCTCTAGACGCAAATATTGGTGTGAGAGCTAATTCAATCAAGGAAACACTGCATGTTGGTGAAGGGCATATTGAAGAAGGATCAGCCGAGTGGTTCTTATGGGAGAACAACTCCATTTGGCTCACTAACTTCACACACCATCAGGCTTCCAAGCAGCTCTCAAGGAAACTCAGTTTTCACACTCTATGCTTAGTGCCCTTTGAGTGCATTATCTAGGAATGAACCTGGTAGAGCATCCCACACAAACGAATGCTCCACATGCGGGTTTCACATGCCACCAACTCCACATTCACAGGCAACTTCAGCGCCACAGCCGTTTTCAGATAGTCCTCAATGCAAAGGCTCTAGACGCAAGTATTGGTGTGAGAGCTAATTCAATCAAGGAAACACTGCATGTTGGTGAAGGGCATATTGAAGAAGGATCAGCCGAGTGGTTCTTGTGGGAGAACAACTCCATTTGGCTCACTAACTTCACACACCATCAGGCTTCCAAGCAGCTCTCAAGGAAACTCAGTTTTCACACTCTATGCTTAGTGCCCTTTGAGTGCATTATCTAGGAATGAACCTGGTAGAGCATCCCACACAAACGAATGCTCCACATGCGGGTTTCACATGCCACCAACTCCACATTCACAGGCAACTTCAGCGCCACAGCCGTTTTCAGATAGCCCTCAATGCAAAGGCTCTAGACGCAAATATTGGTGTGAGAGCTAATTCAATCAAGGAAACACTGCATGTTGGTGAAGGGCATATTGAAGAAGGATCAGCCGAGTGGTTCTTGTGGGAGAACAACTCCATTTGGCTCACTAACTTCACACACCATCAGGCTTCCAAGCAGCTCTCAAGGAAACTCAGTTTTCACACTCTATGCTTAGTGCCCTTTGTATGGCTAGGACTGAAATGAACCTGGTAGAGCATCCCACACAAACGAATGCTCCACATGCGGGTTTCACATGCCACCAACTCCACATTCACAGGCAACTTCAGCGCCACAGCCGTTTTCAGATAGCCCTCAATGCAAAGGCTCTAGACGCAAATATTGGTGTGAGAGCTAATTCAATCAAGGAAACACTGCATGTTGGTGAAGGGCATATTGAAGAAGGATCAGTCGAGTGGTTCTTGTGGGAGAACAACTCCATTTGGCTCACTAACTTCACACACCATCAGGCTTCCAAGCAGCTCTCAAGGAAACTCAGTTTTCACACTCTATGCTTAGTGCCCTTTGAGTGCATTATCTAGGAATGAACCTGGTAGAGCATCCCACACAAACGAATGCTCCACATGCGGGTTTCACATGCCACCAACTCCACATTCACAGGCAACTTCAGCGCCACAGCCGTTTTCAGATAGCCCTCAATGCAAAGGCTCTAGACGCAAATATTGGTGTGAGAGCTAATTCAATCAAGGAAACACTGCATGTTGGTGAAGGGCATATTGAAGAAGGATCAAGCCGAGTGGTTCTTATGGGAGAACAACTCCATTTGGCTCACTAACTTAACACACCATCAGGCTTCCAAGCAGCTCTCAAGGAAACTCAGTTTTCACACTCTATGCTTAGTGCCCTTTGAGTGCATTATCTAGGAATGAACCTGGTAGAGCATCCCACACAAACGAATGCTCCACATGCGGGTTTCACATGCCACCAACTCCACATTCACAGGCAACTTCAGCGACACAGCCGTTTTCAGATAGTCCTCAATGCAAAGGCTCTAGACGCAAATATTGGTGTGAGAGCTAATTCAATCAAGGAAACACTGCATGTTGGTGAAGGGCATATTGAAGAAGGATCAGCCGAGTGGTTCTTGTGGGGAGAACAACTCCATTTGGCTCACTAACTTCACACACCATCAGGCTTCCAAGCAGCTCTCAAGGAAACTCAGTTTTCACACTCTATGCTTAGTGCCCTTTGAGTGCATTATCTAGGAATGAACCTGGTAGAGCATCCCACACAAACGAATGCTCCACATGCGGGTTTCACATGCCACCAACTCCACATTCACAGGCAACTTCAGCGCCACAGCCGTTTTCAGATAGCCCTCAATGCAAAGGCTCTAGACGCAAATATGGTGTGAGAGCTAATTCAATCAAGGAAACACTGCATGTTGGTGAAGGGCATATTGAAGAAGGATCAGCCGAGTGGTTCTTGTGGGAGAACAACTCCATTTGGCTCACTAACTTCACACACCATCAGGCTTCCAAGCAGCTCTCAAGGAAACTCAGTTTTCACACTCTATGCTTAGTGCTCTTTTTGTGCCCAGGACTGAATGAAACTTGGTCAGCATCCCACACAAACGAATGCTCCACATGCGTTTTTCACATGCCACCAACTCCACATTCACAGGCAACTTCAGCGCCACAGCCGTTTTCAGATAGCCCTCAATGCAAAGGCTCTAGACGCAAATATTGGTGTGAGAGCTAATTCAATCAAGGAAACACTGCATGTTGGTGAAGGGCATATTGAAGAAGGATCAACCGAGTGGTTCTTATGGGAGAACAACTCCATTTGGCTCACTAACTTCACACACCATCAGGCTTCCAAGCAGCTCTCAAGGAAACTCAGTTTTCATACTCTATGCTTAGTGCCCTTTGAGTGCATTATCTAGGAATGAACCTGGTAGAGCATCCCACACAAACGAATGCTCCACATGCGGGTTTCACATGCCACCAACTCCACATTCACAGGCAACTTCAGCGCCACAGCCGTTTTCAGATAGTCCTCAATGCAAAGGCTCTAGACGCAAGTATTGGTGTGAGAGCTAATTCAATCAAGGAAACACTGCATGTTGGTGAAGGGCATATTGAAGAAGGATCAGCCGAGTGGTTCTTGTGGGAGAACAACTCCATTTGGCTCACTAACTTCACACACCATCAGGCTTCCAAGCAGCTCTCAAGGAAACTCAGTTTTCACACTCTATGCTTAGTGCCCTTTGAGTGCATTATCTAGGAATGAACCTGGTAGAGAATCCCACACAAACGAATGCTCCACATGCGGGTTTCACATGCCACCAACTCCACATTCACAGGCAACTTCAGCGCCACAGCCGTTTTCAGATAGCCCTCAATGCAAAGGCTCTAGACGCAAATATTGGTGTGAGAGCTAATTCAATCAAGGAAACACTGCATGTTGGTGAAGGGCATATTGAAGAAGGATGAGCCGAGTGGTTCTTGTGGGAGAACAACTCTATTTGGCTCACTAACTTCACACACCATCAGGCTTCCAAGCAGCTCTCAAGGAAACTCAGTTTTCACACTCTATGCTTAGTGCCCTTTGTATGGCTAGGACTGAAATGAACCTGGTAGAGCATCCCACACAAACGAATGCTCCACATGCGGGTTTCACATGCCACCAACTCCACATTCACAGGCAACTTCAGCGCCACAGCCGTTTTCAGATAGCCCTCAATGCAAAGGCTCTAGACGCAAATATTGGTGTGAGAGCTAATTCAATCAAGGAAACACTGCATGTTGGTGAAGGGCATATTGAAGAAGGATCAGCCGAGTGGTTCTTGTGGGAGAACAACTCCATTTGGCTCACTAACTTCACACACCATCAGGCTTCCAAGCAGCTCTCAAGGAAACTCAGTTTTCACACTCTATGCTTAGTGCTCTTTGTGTGCCCAGGACTGAAATGAAGTTTGGTCAGCATCCCACACCAAACGAATGCTCCACATGCGTTTTTCACATGCCACCAACTCCACATTCACAGGCAACTTCAGCGCCACAGCCGTTTTCAGATAGCCCTCAATGCAAAGGCTCTAGACGCAAATATTGGTGTGAGAGCTAATTCAATCAAGGAAACACTGCATGTTGGTGAAAGGCATATTGAAGAAGGATCAGCCGCGTGGTTCTTATGGCAAAACAACTCCATTTGGCTCACTAACTTCACACACCATCAGGCTTCCAAGCAGCTCTCAAGGAAACTCAGTTTTCACACTCTATGCTTAGTGCCCTTTGAGTGCATTATCTAGGAATGAACCTGGTAGAGCATCCCACACAAACGAATGCTCCACATGCGGGTTTCACAAGCCACCAACTCCACATTCACAGGCAACTTCAGCGCCACAGCCGTTTTCAGATAGCCCTCAATGCAAAGGCTCTAGACGCAAATATTGGTGTGAGAGCTAATTCAATCAAGGAAACACTGCATGTTGGTGAAGGGCATATTGAAGAATTATCAGCAGAGTGGTTCTTGTGGGAGAACAACTCCATTTGGCTCACTAACTTCACACACCATCAGGCTTCCAAGCAGCTCTCAAGGAAACTCAGTTTTCACACTCTATGCTTAGTGCCCTTTGAGTGCATTATCTAGGAATGAACCTGGTAGAGCATCCCACACATACGAATGCTCCACATGCGGGTTTCACATGCCACCAACTCCACATTCACAGGCAACTTCAGCGCCACAGCCGTTTTCAGATAGCCCTCAATGCAAAGGCTCTAGACGCAAATATTGGTGTGAGAGCTAATTCAATCAAGGAAACACTGCATGTTGGTGAAGGGCATATTGAAGAAGGATCAACCGAGTGGTTCTTATGGGAGAACAACTCCATTTGGCTCACTAACTTCACACACCATCAGGCTTCCAAGCAGCTCTCAAGGAAACTCAGTTTTCACACTCTATGCTTAGTGCCCTTTGAGTGCATTATCTAGGAATGAACCTGGTAGAGCATCCCACACAAACGAATGCTCCACATGCGGGTTTCACATGCCACCAACTCCACATTCACAGGCAACTTCAGCGCCACAGCCGTTTTCAGATACCCCTCAATGCAAAGGCTCTAGACGCAAATATTGGTGTGAGAGCTAATTCAATCAAGGAAACACTGCATGTTGGTGAAGGGCATATTGAAGAAGGATCAGCCGAGTGGTTCTTGGGGAGAACAACTCCATTTGGCTCACTAACTTCACACACCATCAGGCTTCCAAGCAGCTCTCAAGGAAACTCAGTTTTCACACTCTATGCTTAGTGCCCTTTGAGTGCATTATCTAGGAATGAACCTGGTAGAGCATCCCACACAAACGAATGCTCCACATGCGGGTTTCACATGCCACCAACTCCACATTCACAGGCAACTTCAGCGCCACAGCGTTTTCAGATAGCCCTCAATGCAAAGGCTCTAGACGCAAATATTGGTGTGAGAGCTAATTCAATCAAGGAAACACTGCATGTTGGTGAAGGGCATATTGAAGAAGGATCAGCCGAGTGGTTCTTGTGGGAGAACAACTCCATTTGGCTCACTAACTTCACACACCATCAGGCTTCCAAGCAGCTCTCAAGGAAACTCAGTTTTCACACTCTATGCTTAGTGCCCTTTGTATGGCTAG